>NC_060179.1:6080477-6140477 GCF_021184085.1 Oncorhynchus gorbuscha | reverse complement strand
AGACCATTCAGGTGGAACTGAAGCCTCCATTCTACAATGACGGAAGAAAATAATTTATGAGCTCCTAGTTAAATTCAACAAGAATCCTCCTAATATGTGATACATTAAGAATCGTCGATATCTGCATTATAGCCCGTTACATTATTCCGTGGCAACTCTGATTTACCTGGTAGAACAGTCTATAAAACCATTTTACTGATCATGAAATTTATGCCTGAACAAAATATGTCAATGTTAAATCTAAAACGTTATAACAGTAGAATTGGCTCCCGGGTGGCACAGCCGTCTAAGGCATTGCATCTCGGGGCAAGAGGCGTCACTTATAGTCCCTGGTTCTAATCCAGGCTGTAGCACATCCGGCCGTCATTGGGAGTCCCCCGCACGGATTTGTCCGGGTTAGTGTATCGCCGGGGTAGGCAGTCATTGTAAATAAGAATTTGTTCTTAACTGACTTGCCTAGTTAAATAAAGGTTCAAACATTTAAATTCAAAAATACATTGAATAAATATGTTACGAAAAGCATAAATGTAGTGTAACCAGAATTTAATCTAATTGTGTTTCGATATTTTCGATTTTCACTAATATGTTAAATTAATTAAATATGTCCCCGAAATGTGTTCGTGGTCAATTACATTGTAAAATCAACATCAGTTGTCCTTTCTCGATCCGAATACTGTTTGTGTAATATATGTCAAGGCATTATCGTTGCAAACAAACTAACCCAGGCTTATTTTCATGCTATTATTTAATTCATATTTATTAGAAAGCCGATGCTTTTAAACAGTTAAACACAGATACACAAGAGACACGAAACAGACAGTCGGTAAAAGCAGTCAGCCATGAAAGACCGAAATAGGATGGATTTAGAGGTAGCACGATAAACATTGTATGCCGATAAATTAACACGTTTAAATTAACACAAGTCCGGGGATGCATGTATAAATGAACAACTTTTAAATGGCATTTTAAAATAATAATACAAGCCGATTTTAATGCTGAACTATAAGAAGTTGTGCTCAACGAACGTTAATACATGTATTATGTAACATTTCGTTAAAATCTTGCATTATTACATTGATCAACACCAATAATTAACCAAATAACAAAAGATTTTAGACAAAAAAAAACGTACTCTCATTACATCAAAACAGATTCGAAAAAATAAATACATTTAACAAAAAAAAGTTATGTACAGTGTGTCATAAAATACAGTAAAGTTGTGGTATTAAATATATTTCCAATAGTTATTATCTTTAAGAAAAAAAAATGTTTTTGGAAGTGTCCTAGCAACGATTTGAGCTCTAATCGAAATGTATTCGGCACATTCTAGAATGCCACATTCTAATTCTATAGAATGGTTTTAGTTCCAGGGTCGATATTCTGGGTTCAGAACCGTCAGTCCTGTGTACGAGATGTTCTCCTCCGTCAGTCTTTGCGTCCTGCAGTCCTTGGTGACTGAAAGCATCGTTGTTGTATCCTCCAAAGATCCGTTTATTGAGATGGTAGGGTTAACTGTGGTTTCTGAGAGGGGTCTTTCTGTCAATAATGAAAAGATCATATTTTACAATGAAAATCCATATTAGGCAATTAATCAACACATAAGTACAATCCTATAGTTCTGTATTTATCCTGTATTTTGGTTTTGCATTCAAGATATAGGCCTATACCTTGGTACAAACGTGTCCTATTCCTTCAGTAGGCTATTTAGTGAAACTCAAATCTTACTTGTGTGTCTCTTCATGTGGTTAGTGAGTTCTGTCGCTTCTTGAAAGGTGCTTCTACACACGCTGCACGGGTAGGTTTTATCCTTGGCGTGGGTGCGCCGGACGTGGCTGTCGTGAGCCGCGTGCGAGGCGAAGGCTTTCCCGCAGTGTTTACACTTGAAAGGCCGCTCTCCGGAGTGCTGGCGGATGTGCGTGCGCAGGATGCTGGAGGCAGTAAAGGCCTAGAGTCGAGAACGTAGAAGTTTGAGTGAAACTCGTGGAACTGGAGAATATACACTCAATAGTTCTGATAATATTTAGGTAACATACTTTTTCTACTTTTAACAACGCGACTGATTGTTCATGGCAATTAAATACAATTGTACCCAGGCCTGATATTTGAGTCAATTCGATTTCAAAACAGGCTACCTTATAATTTGGAGATGTTTAAAACACTAGCAAGTAGATAACATTGTTAACAATAGGGTTTTGGGATTAAACAACATTATTTAAGTAGTCTAGGCCTACATAAAAACCTAAAAACCGAAGAGAAGGATCTCATACCCTACAAACAACAAAGAAAACGTCTGTTCCTTTGAGAGCCGTAAATTCAGAGTGTCATCTCGGGGAGAGGGAGGAACAATAGGGTGGGTGTACATCTGGCGCTAATCACCATGGAAGTGTCTCGGTGGAGCGTGCCTGCGGGCTGCACGACCAGACCATAACGAGGAGGCTCACGCCAAAATGCACCATTTAAAATGGGGAGGGGGGTTCTAAAATGGTGAGCTCGAACTCCATCGGGGTCTGACCTCACACGCCCACCGAGGATTGTACACACACTCTTCCATGCTTACCTTGTTACAGTACTCTCTCTCTCTCTCTCTCTCTCTCTCTCTCTCTCTCTCTCTCTCTCTCTCTCTCTCTCTCTCTCTCTCTCTCTCTCTCTCTCTCTCCTTGTTACAGTTACAGTACTCTCTCTCTCTCTCTCTCTCTCTCTCTCTCTCTCTCTCTCTCTCTCTCTCTCTCTCTCTCTCTCTCTCTCTCTCTCTCTCTCTCTCTCTCTCTCTCTCTCTCTCTCTCTCTCTCTCTCTCTCTCTCTCTCTCTCTCTCTCTCTCTCTCTCTCTCTCTCTCTCTCTCTCTCTCTCTCTCTCTCTCTCTCTCTCTCTCTCTCTCTCTCTCTCTCTCTCTCTCTCTCTCTCTCTCTCTCTCTCCTATGCTTACCTTGTTACAGTACACACACTTGTAAGGGCGCTCTCCAGAGTGCACGCGCATGTGTTTGTTGAGACTTGAAGACTGAGAGAAACTCTTCCCACACACTGAGCACTAGGAAGGAAGAGAGGAGAGAAATTTAGGACAAGGATTTTAATTCATTTTTAAAATCTAAATACGGAGGGGGAATAAGGAAAGACTACAGTACCCTTCACTTATAGAATATCATCATCTTTTCACACACAAAGAACATTAAAAAAAGAAAGATGGTGAGAAACAAAGACACAAGATGTGCAGGAGAGGTAAAAAATTAGGAAAAAAAAGATAGATAACTTTGGGGCTTCTAAAATGTAAGAGAAAAGTACTCTTCCTTCAGAAAGTATTCAGACCCCTTTGACTTATTCCAAATTGTATTGTATTACAGCCTGAATTCAAAATCAATTAAGTGTATTTTTTTTCTACACACAATACCCCGTAATGACAAATTGAAAACATGTTTTTCTTCCAAATTTATTGAAACTTAAATACAGAAATATCTCATTTACATAAGTATTCACACCCCTGAGTCAATACTTTGTAGAAGTACCTTCGGCGGTGATTACAGCTTTGAGTCCTCTTGGTTATGTCTGTATCAGCTTTGAGTCCTCTTGGTTATGTCTGTAACAGCTTTGAGTCGTCTTGGGTATGTCTGCAACAGCTTTGAGTCGTCTTGGGTATGTCTGTATCAGCTTTGAGTCGTCTTGGGTATGTCTGTAACAGCTTTGAGTCGTCTTGGGTGTCTGCAACAGCTTTGTCTGTAATCAGCTTTGAGTCGTCTTGGGTATGTCTGTATCAGTTTGAGTCTGGATATGTCTGTATCAGCTTTGAGTCGTCTTGGGTATGTCTGTATCAGCTTTGAGTCGTCTTGGATATGTCTGTATCAGCTTTGAGTCGTCTTGGGTATGTCTGTATCAGCTTTGAGTCGTCTTGGATATGTCTGTATCAGCTTTGAGTCGTCTTGGATATGTCTGTATCAGCTTTGCACATCTGGATTTGAGGATTCTTCCTCCCATTCTTCCTTGCAGATTATCTCAAGCTCTGTTAAGTTAAATGGAGAGCGGTGGTCGAAAAGCAATCTTCATGTCTTTCCACAGATTTTCAATGGGATTCCAGTCTAGACTTTTGCTGCAGCCATTCAAGGACTTTTGCTGCAGCCATTCAAGGACTTTAACACTGTTGCGCTGAAGCCATTCCAGGGTTGCATTGGCCGTCGAGGATTTGCTCTATTCATTGTTCCCTCTATCCTTACCAGTCTCCCAGTCCCTGCTGCTGTAAAGCATCCCCATATGGTGCCACCGCCACCATGCTTCACGGTAGGGAGGGTGTTAGACGGATGATGAGCTGTGCCTGGTTTTCTCCAGATAAAAGTGCTTTCCATTCAGGCCAAAAGAGTTAAATTTTTGTCTCATCAGACCACAGAATCTTTCATTCATGTGGATTTTTTACAAACTCCAGGCGTGCGGTCATGTGCCTTTTTCTCAGGAGTGGCTTCCGACTGGCCACCCTCTCATCAAGCCCAGATTGGTGCAGCGCTGTAGAGACTGTTGTCCTTCTGGCAGGTTCTCCCATCTCAGCCAAGGGAACTCTGTAGTTCTGTCAGAGTGGTCATTGGGTCCTTTGTCACCTCCCTGACCAAGGTCCTTCTTGCCCGGGTTGCTCAGTCTGGTCGGACTGCCAGGTCTAGGCAGTCTGGGTAGTTGCATATTTGTTCCATTTCCCAATGATGCTCTTGGAAACTTTCAACACTCTAGAAATGGTTTTATTCCTTCCCCCAGATACAGTGGGGAGAACAAGTATTTGATACACTGCCAATTTTGCAGGTTTTCCTACTTACAAAGCATGTAGAGGTCTGTAATTTTATCATAGTTACACTTCAACTGTGAGAGACGGAATCTAAAACAAAAATCCAGAAAATCACATTGTATGATTTTTAAGTAATTAATTTGCATTTTATTGCATGACAGGTATTTGATACATCAGAAAAGCAGAACTTAATATTTGGTACAGAAACCTTTGTTTGCAATTACAGAGATCATATGTTTCCTGTAGTTCTTGACCAGGTTTGCACACACTGCAGCAGGGATTTTGGCTCACTCCTCCATACTGACCTTCTCCAGATCCTTCAGGTTTCGGGGTTGTCACTGGGCAATACGGACTTTCAGCTCCCTCCAAAGATGTTCTATTGGGTTCAGGTCTGGAGACTGGCTAGGCCACTCCAGGACCTTGAGATGCTTCTTACGGAGCCACTTCTTTGTTGCCCTGGCTGTGTGTTTTGGGTCGTTTTCATGCTGGAAGACCAGCCACGACCCATCTTCAATGCTCTTACTGATGGTAGGAGGTTGTTGGCCAAGATCTCGTGATACATGGCCCCAACCATCCTCCCCTTAATATGGTGCAGTCGTCCTGTCCCCTTTGCAGAAAAGCATCCCCAAAGAATGATGTTTCCACCTCCATGCTTCATGGTTGGGATGATGTTCTTGGGGTTGTACTCATCATTCTTCTTCCTCCAAACACGGCGAGTGGAGTTTAGACCAAAAAGCTATATTTTTGTCTCATCAGACCACATGACCTTCTCCCATTCCTCCTCTGGATCATCCAGATGGTCATTGGCAAACTTCAGACGGGCCTGGACATGCGCTGGTTTGAGCAGGGGGACCTTGCGTGCGCTGCAGGATTATAATCCATGACGGCGTAGTGTGTTACTAATGGTTTTCTTTGAGACTGTGGTCCCAGCTCTCTTCAGGTCATTGACCAGGTCCTGCCGTGTAGTTCTGGGCTGATCCCTCACCTTCCTCATGATCATTGATGCCCCACGAGGTGAGATCTTGCATGGAGCCCCAGACCGAGGGTGATTGACCGTCATCCTGAAATTCTTCCATTTTCTAATAATTGTGCCAACAGTTGTTGCCTTCTCACCAAGCTGCTTGCCTATTGTCCTGTAGCCCATCCCAGCCTTGTGCAGGTCTACATTTTTATCCCTGATGTCCTTACACAGCTCTCTGGTCTTGGCCATTGTGGAGAAGTTGGAGTCTGTTTGATTGAGTGTGTGGACAGGTGTCTTTTATACAGGTAACGAGTTCAAACAGGTGTAGTTAATACAGGTAATGAGTGGAGAACAGGAGGGCTTCTTAAAGAAAAACTAACAGGTCTGTGAGAGCCAGAATTCTTACTGGTTGGTAGGTGATCAAATACTTATGTCATGCAATAAAATGCAAATGAATTACTTAAAAATCATACGATCATGTGATTTTCTGAATTTTTGTTTTAGATTCCGTCTCTCACTGTTGAAGTGTACCTATGATAAAAAATTACAGACCTCTACATGCTTTGTAAGTAGGAAAACCTGCAAAATCGGCAGTGTATCAAATACTTGTTCTCCCCACTGTATATGCCTCGTCACAATTCTATCTCGGAGATCTATGGACAGTTCCTTGGCCTTCATGGTATAGTTCCTGCTCTGACATGCACTGTCAACTGTAGGACCTTATATAGACAGGTATGTTTCTAAATCATGTCCGAACAATTTAATTGGCCACAGGTGGACTCCATCCAATCATGTTGTAGTAACATCTCAAAGATGATCGAAGGAAATTGGATACTTGTCATAGCAAAGGGCTGTGAATACCTATGTACATGGACATGATGTATTTCTGTATTTCAATACATTACAAACATTACATTTACATTTAAGTCATTTAGCAGACGCTCTTATCCAGAGCGACTTACAAATTGGTGCATTCACCTTATGACATCCAGTGGAACAGATGACCCATAAAAATAAAAAAAAGTGTGTGTCCACTGTCATTATTGGCTATTGTGTGTAGATGAGTGAGAGAGAAAAAAAAAACTAAGACAATTGATTCCATTTTGAATTCAGGCTGTAACACAACAAAATGTGTACTAAGTCAAAAGTGTCGGAGTACTTCTCGTGTACCTTATGTGGTCTGTGTTTCTCATGTACGTGTAGTACATGGATCCTCAATCGGTCTCTCTTCTCAAACGACCTGCTGCAGAGGTTGCACGGGAACTTCCGGTCGCCCTGGTCCACGCAGCGCGTGTACTTCAGATGTTTGTCTCTGTAGTACTGATAGGCGAACACTTTGCCACACCGATCACAGTTAAAACCCTCTCCAGAATCTGAAAGAGGAAAACGTCAGGGAACGCCTTTGTAAATTGCAGTGGCGTCGTTGTCACTAGAAATAAACACGTTCGATACACTTATAGAATAGAATTAAGCAAAATCCTACCCATGGTATATGGTCTGATATACCACGGCTGTCAGCCAATCAGCATTCAGGGCTCGAACCACCCAGTTTATAACAGAGAATATAATGAGCCCAGTAGAGTATATGTGCATATATTAAACATGCAAATAGGTATGCACGAATAACGGGCCATATATACGACCCACAAATGAAGTTCCCACTGAAAAAAATCAAATAATTATATTCTATATGAACTGTCCTTACCTTCAAGTGGAAGCATGGTATTCCCCTCCTCCAGCGAGTCCTTCAGAGTGAGAGGAATCCCCAGGAACTGAACATAGCAGTCCCCGTACCAGACCAGCAGTTCCTGGCCCGGCTGGACCTCCTTACAGGCCTCGTAGAAGATCTGTCCCTTACTCTGTACCGCGATCAGGTTCTGCTCTTCTGGGAAGCGTGCGCACTTCACTAGGGACATCCAGTTACCGGACGAGCCCCGGCCGTCGACAAAGTGACTCAACCCGCCGTTCTCGAACACCTGGATCAACGGACAGGGACAGACATGTTGTTGTTAAACTCTTAGAAAAAAAAATGTTCCCTATAGAACAAAAAAGGGTTCTAATCGCTTGCTTCCTATATGGAACACCTATATAGAACCCTTTCATCACAGGGTTCTTTGATCAGAACCCCAAGGGTGGTTCATCACGGAACAAAAAAGTTTTTTTTATATATTGAACCCTTTATGGTGCCATTTATGAATTATGTCTACTACTAATACATTTTAATATTTATAGCTAAGAATATAATATAATAAACTATTAAATTATGAACACCTGAATACCTGCATAGTTTTTTTAGATGTTGTTGTCATTTTATACCAACATAGTTTGGAAATATGTACTGGTGGACCGGGAGGTATTTGTTCGTTTGAATGATGGCCCATGTCAATCTTGGTATCAACTCTAGCTGACATCTCTATGGACCAGTACGGTATGGCTTGTTGTTGCCTTATGCTTTTTGCAAGTTCAATCACTGTCCTCTTGTATGTTTATACTGGAATGGCAGTTACATTTTGAATTGACCAAAAGGTTTTTATTTAGAACCTTTTTTTTGTTTTTAAATCTAAGAGTGTATACGTTCATTAGATACATGATTTCCTCTAGCTAGCATTTAGTTAGCAACAGCGTGTTTGTATGAACCGCTGGTTTAATGGACAACATAAAACACAAAAGTAAAAAAAAATAAAAATAAACGTTTCTCTCACGATAAATAAAACACACAAAATAAAACATCATATAATAACTGACCTCCCACATCAGCGTGTTGTCGTCATATGTTTTGATCTCGCTGGTATTGACCAGTTTCCCCTGAAATGGGCCGAACCGGGTTCCCTTTGTGATGGCGCTCTTCTCTGCGTAAACTCCGTAGTGGGACAAACTGCCGTAACTTGTCTGGTGGATAGATAACCCTGTAAGTGACATTTAAAAACACGTTAAACTTAACACCCTTTACACAGAGACAGACAGACAGAGATAGAGACAGAAAGAGAAACAGAAAGAGAGAGAGAGAGAGAGAGAGAGAGAGAGAGAGAGAGAGAGAGAGAGAGAGAGAGAGAGAGAGAGAGAGAGAGAGAGAGAGAGAGAGAGAGAGAGAGAGAGATATTACCTTCTGGAAGTCCAAGCGCCTCAGTTTCCAAGGTGAGTTGTTCGCTGTTGCAAACTGTTGAAGAGAATGTTGCTGGTGATCAATGGTGAACATTACAAATCGAACACAGACGATGGACAATATGAGCTGGTTTCTCAGACCTAGATGAACTCTCCTGGAAGTGACAGTTTGGTTTCATGATATAGGTAAACAATAAAGTCCCCGTTAGAAATACATCCTTATTGCCTACTAATTAATTATCCAGCCCCAAGTGGTCGTTGCATCTTTTTTTAGATTTAACTAGGCAAGTCAGTTAAGAATACATTCTTAACAGCCAGCCGGGGAACTGCCTTGTTCAGGGGCAGAACGGCAGATTTTTACCTTGTCAGCTCGGGGATTCGATCCAGCAACCTTTTCGTTTACTGGTCTAACCACTAGGCTACCTGCCGCCCCGCATCTAACAATGTTAACTTCTTCCAAACATACTTTTGGACAGCTGAAGCAAGCACACACGTTTTCCTTTCAGGAAATTAACCTTTGATATAGCGGTATCTGTCTACCTGAGTTCCCAAGCAGGGCTACTCCGGAGATGGCTTGACCGGAATTCTGCACCTGGCTCCGGGAACATCCATACAGGACCATGAAAAGGTCGCCCTCGCTGAAACTATAAGTGCGCGTTTTCTCCGGTGACAGTTCGGTTCCCCTGAGGTGGAATAAACTTTCTTTAGACGGTGAGGGAGCGGAGGGCCTCTTGCTTGAGGCAGGACTGCTGAAGACTGATGGGCCTACAGATAACGGGCCGATGGCGTGCTCGGTCACCACCGCTGCCAGCTCCTCGTGCTTGGAGTAAATCGTGTGTCCTACTCCCGGCATCATCCGGTTGAAGTACGGGATGTGCGACACGTTGAAGATCTGCTCGTGAAGAACGTTAACGGCGGTGGCTTGGTGGCTGCCGTTGCCGAAGAACGAGGGTGTTCCCGTGGTGAAGTTGAACGGCATGACTGCCTGGGTGTCGGTGACTAGCCGTCCCAGAGACTTGAGCGGGTGGAGGGGATGCTGAGAGCTCCTGAAGATGTTCATGTAGTGGTGGGCTCCGGGCAGCGGGGCAGCGTAGTAACCCGAACCCCGGACAGGCCTGCCTTTGAGGGGGTTGGAGTGGAACGGCTTGTCCTTCACGGCGGGGATGCTGGACAGAGACATCACAGCAGGCGGGGAGGCAGAGCCAATCTGTGATGATTTGAATAGGAATAGTCGAAGTTGTAGCTATTCGGCCTGGAGAGAGATAGAGGTGGAGAGATTTTAGCTTTATTTCCAGCAATTACCTTAAATATTTTTCTCAATTTAAGTTTTATCTCTCAAGTGTATGGTCTGTATCATTATTTGAAGATTAATCAACCGATTTCAAATAGGGAACATAATTAAATCAATAGGCTACAATAATGGAATTTGGTAACGAACAAATTATACATGCTTTTTAAAGGCCTATATCCGCTCAAATACATTTAAAGAGAATACAATTAATTGTTGGTTAGTTATTTTAAAAAACGTCATCAATATATTTCTGTCAAATCACAGGATTGCTGATCGAAATACAAACATCGCTATACGCCTGTATCACAATATTCATGTCAATTAACGAAAGAAAAAAAAGGTTGTAATTTAAATTATCGCGCAATATGAAAATATCTTATTTTACATGAATCTAAATCGCTATTAGAATAATACAAATCTTATACGGCTACAGCAGTTTAACGAGATTGAATTTCTGCAGGAACGGATGGTTCCAAAATCTTAAAACTAATTATATTAAAAGTCATACACATATTTTGTCACTTTACAAATTCATGAAAATGTATTCCTAAATTTGAGAGCACTGATTTTTTATTTATTTATTTACCAAACTTATTGCGTTCACAGCACTTACAATCTACAATTTAAAAAAACAGCTGTTTGGGCATTTTTTCCAGTTCGCAAAACACACAGTTGACGTTCGTCAATATCTTTAATTTGATGCCTGAGCCTGCAGAGTAAACCACTTTAAATTGGTGCTCGACTGTGAATCCATGTAAACGAGCAGTATGAGTTGTAGGGGCCATGGCCTCCCCGTCACAGGGCGGCTAGTGAGTGGGTGGTAGCCAGCAGTAACTGAGACAAATCAGGGTCATGACACACAAATTAAAGAACACCGGGTCAGTGGCAGAGGTCAACATTAATGAAGCTATCGCAAGTCACCTCTCCTTTAAAACGCATTAGGGCGAGACCAGTTCAATGGCTATTAACAACGGGTTATAAGAGCGCTATAAATTGATCATTTCTGCATAAAATTGTCAATAGAAATAATAAAGGAAAGTGATGAGAAATTACAAGAAATAATTTAAAACGTTGCCTAATTATATAGGTCTAAAGCAATTGTACACATAGCCACATAGCAATATAATAATAATTTAAAGCAGTTAAAACATTTTTTTTTGCGAAGGATCAATCTTAAAATCTGACTTACCGCAAAGGAGATTATTTATAAATGAGATTTGATTTTGATTTGATTCATAAATCTGAAGTTACCAATTATTTTATTTTTTTTGTCCAAAGACAAAACACGAATATTTGGCTACAAGTGTGTGCCCGCTTTATCTTGCTGATAGAATCCTATGAAGGTAAAGTAGAGGGGAGACAGGAGCAGGTAGGATACCCTCTGTGTGTCTTTGTTGTTCCGGTGCATCTACAGAACTGAAGACTGTATACAGAACGGTTAATGGTACCCGACTCATAAAATGGTCTCGAGATGCTGCACTCCTGCTATTGGTCAGAGAGCAGCTATGGTCACCCTGCGTGCGTCTCAAACCCCGGGAGGATTCCACCTTTTTTTTTTTTTTTACATTACAAACCCCCACGCACGCACACGCACACACGCACGCGAACACAATACCGCCTTATTGACATTACCAAAAATGTTTATTTTTAATTTATTTTTAAAAACGTGTACCAAAACCAATATTCTGGTAGGTTACAGTTATCCCAAACCCTATTGAGAGAAACAACTCATTTAAAATCGAATGTCAACTCGATTTATGTCCCCCTCGTTACTTATTTTCGATAAATTTAGATGGGGATGGTTAATTAAGATAATGATGATTGTAACGAATCAGCCTCTAAAACATGTGTTTTCTAAAATAAATAAAAAAGGTTTATGCTGAAATCCTATGTAGCCTAACATTTCATTATGTTTCTTGCTTGTATCATATCCGAAATATTTCATTTAATAAAAAGTCATCGTAAATTGCTGTTATTTATGCCACTGGAAAATAAATCTGTAAGTGAAGTACAAAACGAACAAATCGGTTTATGTTAGAACCATTAATAATTTAATCCTCATTAAATTTACAAAACAGCATCACGCAAGACGTGATAAAACGAACAATTCAAACAGAGCAATATGGAAACAGAGAGGTGTTGATTTGTTAAACGGTTTAAAAACATTATCACCACCACTATCCCATTCACACTTCCTTCCATTCCCCGTGTCCCAGTTACTCACAGTACTGAGCCGCATCACAGCTGGACCGCATCGTCCAATCGAACTAAAAGCATACATTCAACAACTCGCAAAGTATGTGACAAACACTCAACGCAATTGGCTTTCAATTACCCATCCATCAATTTAAATAATATCTCCACTTTCAGGATCATACTTCTTTTTTTTGTATCTAAACACAAAACAATATTTAATTCAAAAGTGTATTTGTTATACACACAGAGCATATACTGTAAGGCTACACAGTGAGGACAACGAGACGCTTCCTTGCAGACTAGGCTCTCCCCTCAAACAGTGCAGTATCGATAAAATATGATTCAATAATATAGCGGGAACTAGATTAAATGTTGCAATAACAATTCTTTATTTACAATTGTATTATTCAACATCAAATTGCAAATAGCATCAGCGAAGCCTTATTAGTTGACAACTTGCATATAACTGTGTTTAAACTTCTGCCGGCATATCTAACTTTTGCATAAAACGCTCAACACTAAAGATTACAAACGTTGACGCGTGAGTGACGGGTGGAACGAACGAACAGTGCGATGTTTTCTGGGGAACAAACACATCTGGGGAACAAAGACATACATCTCAGAGCAACGCGTAACACTGTAAGCTTACTTTCTCCAGAAAGTTCATAGAATATATTACATATTGCTTCAATATCCCATTGCATCATATTTGTTTCTTCTTCCATATAGCAGTCTGACACAACAGTTAGTGGGGTATTTAATTATTCAAATAATACAGCCTTCAACCAATCACAGATGAGAGAGAGAGAGACCGCTTGTCTCAGCAACTAAGATGTGTTGATCAACGATGCACCCCATTCAATAATGTACATATTCACAATACAAATATGACACGGATAGCGTTAAAATATACAAGGAGAACAAACAATCTAAGGCAATATGCTAGTTTTTGTTGTTGTTAGCATTTCAAGGTTCTTGCATTTTAGCTCTAAGAAAACTGGCAGACGATACAAAAACAGGGGCATTTTTAAAAAATCTCCCAAACTAAAGGTATAGAAGAGGAATTATTTTGTTGTAAATTGATTTATATTCACTGCCTGTATGATATTTTTTTGAGGGGCAGAAGGTTGTTTGCTCCAAGTCCTGATATAAATGTTTAAAAAAAAAACATTACCTCATGGCTTATATTCATTTCAAAATCTTAACAATCTTTGGAAATTGGCAGAGGGGTGGTGATAAGAGTGATTTCTTTAGAATTGGCTATTCTTAAAAATGTAAGTCAATTCTCAGCAATGACATCCAGCTTTTATCAAAAACTGTGATCGACAAAGTGACACATCTCGATAAATCGTGATCAATCAATCGTACAGCAAAACAGAGGCAACACAGCGTTTAAATCTCTGAGACAGGCCCCATGACATACATACCAGTCACTGAATTACTAGGAACCCACGTATGCCTCATACAGACAAAGTGTTACTCAAAAGGGACCGTTAGCCCAAAGTACAGCCCAAAGTACAGTAATCAGAAATCATCTGAGAGAACGAGTGTCGATCTCGGATCAGTCAGGTCCCAGGCCCCGCCCCCACCCCACAGGCCCCGCCCCCAGGTCCCGCCCCCGTCCTTTCATTAGAATATAAAAAGGCTAAACTGATTCAGGGTTTTATGAATACGGACCCTGATCTGTGAGCAGCTTTCTCCATCCTGACCCAAACTGTTACCAACAGGGAAATAAAAAAATAAAAAATAAACATCTAAAAACTGTTCTCAGACCAGGGCTTTTGAGTAACGTCATCCATCACGTTTGGGCAGTTCCAGAACTAAATAATTCACTGAGAATAGTAATATATATATATATATTTTTTTTTTACAGCTTCCCACAGTGGTGGGCTTGTATCCCCAATGGGATCCTATTCCACATGTAGTGCACTACTTTTGACCAAGGTCCATTAGGGCTCTATATAAGGAAAAAAAGGGTGTCATCTGAATTGCAGCTTTTCCAGTCTATTCTGATCTGAGGTCAGCCATGACAATACATTCAGTTTTTTAAAATCTCAGATCCCACATCAAATACACACACACACACACACACACACACACACACACACACACACACACACACACACACACACACACACACACACACACACACACACACACACACACACACACACACACACACACACACACACACACACACACTACGAGGTGACATGTTTGCATGTTTCTCTGAGGTTGATGGACTATCCTACTGTCTGGGCTGCTAATAAACCCTGGGTGGATTCAGCTGTTTGGGGGCCTGTTTCATTGGACACGGATGAAACACAGCTATGTCCGCCTCTGTCCTTCATCAACAATGTAATGAAAGGCTGGTAGAATTCATAACCCAATTTACACGGCATAGGGTATTTGGCTTGTCCTCCATATTAAAGTCTGGCTTATTATCATAGGTACTGTCAATATTGCTAGCGTGAGCACCAGGCTGTTTGTGCCGTCATGCCAACTCCTTGTCACTAATGGTTATGCCGAGTTGAGTTGACAATGACAACAATGGAGTAAGCAAGAACACAATCGTACGGGACTATGCCGCAGTCAACACCTGTTAGCGGGGTGATGTCATTAGGGAATATGATGTCATTATACCCGTTACAGGGGCGAGGGAATATGATGTCATTATACCCGTTACAGGGGCGAGGGAATATGCTGCAACATTTCAGGATTGGTGGAAAGATATAGTTCTGAGGTCTGACTGACGCAACAAAGGATCTACAGTGACCATAATATGATGTCATTATACCCGTTAGAGGGGCGAGGGAATATGATGTCATTATACCCGTTACAGGGGCGAGGGAATATGCTGCAACATTTCAGGATTGGTGGAAAGATATAGTTCTGAGGTCTGACTGACGCAACAAAGGATCTACAGTGACCATAATATGATGTCATTATACCCGTTAGAGGGGCGAGGGAATATGATGTCATTATACCCGTTTGAGGGGTGAGGGAATATGATGTCATTATACCCGTTATAGGGGCGAGGGAATATGACGTCATTATACCCGTTACAGGGGCGAGGGAATACGGTGTCATTATACCCGTTACAGGGGCGAGGGAATATGATGTCATTATACCCATTAGAGGGGCGAGGGAATATGTCATCATTATACCCGTTAGAGGGGCGAGGGAATATGACGTCATTATACCCGTTAGAGGGGCGAGGGAATATGACGTCATTATACCCGTTAGAGGGGAGAGGGAATATGATGTCATTATACCCGTTACAGGGGCGAGGGAATATGATGTCATTATACCCGTTAGAGGGGCGAGGGAATATGATGTCATTATACCCGTTATAGGGGCGAGGGAATATGATGTATGTAGGGCATGGTGTTCCATTTAGGATGCACCCTGTGTGTTAACATGAGGGTGAGTAAGGTCCACCATCACACTCCCTCCTCGTCTACACCCACCACCACACTCCCTCCTCGTCTACACCCACCACCACACTCCCTCCTCGTCTACACCCACCACCACACTCCCTCCTCGTCTACACCCACCACCACACTCCCTCCTCGTCTACACTCACCACCACACTCTCTCCTCGTCTACACCCAGCACCACACTCCCTCCTCGTCTACACCCAGCACCACACTCCCTCCTCGTCTACACCCACCACCACACTCCCTCCTCGTCTACACCCACCACCACACTCTCTCCTCGTCTACACCCACCACCACACTCCCTCCTCGTCTACACCCACCACCACACTCCCTCCTCGTCTACACCCAGCACCACACTCCCTCCTCGTCTGCACTGCTGTAATCATCTACCATGAACGTATCATTTGGATTAAGAGAGATTTTTAAAAAATATATATAAAACTGCAATAAAAAAGTAGCAGTGTTTTTAAATTCCCGACGGACCGCAGAGCAATGAAGCCCCCCGAGGAAAGAATCTGCACCAACAAAAAACCAAACACAAAAACGTAAGATTCTGAAGATTCTGAAGATTCTGAAGATTCTGAAGATTCTGAAGATTCTGAAGTAATTGTTATTGCTTGTTTAGTACATCACACTGACGGACCAGAGCAGTTGGTCCTGGCTTTCTGTCGTGGTGCTAGCTATACGCTCTAGGCTGAGAAGCAAGCGATAATCTGTACACTGTATACATAGCAGCCCCTCCCCCAGGCATACCTACCTACCTACCTACCTACCTACCTACCTACCTACCTACCTACCTACCTACCTACCTACCTACCTACCTACCGACACCCTGTATTAGAGCCTGGGTAAAGGCTCCTCTCTTGTACCGTATCCACGACAAGGTCAGACTCTCCTCTTCTCAAACAAACACATAAAACACCGCTCTGCTTTTACAGCAGAGGCAGTCAAGACCAGACCGGGTGAAAGAATAGAAAAGGCCCAAATCAATAGGAAAGTCTGTCTGTTAACTGGTACGGAATGTACAATCTGTCTGTTAACTGGTACAGCATGTACAATCTGTCTGTTAACTGGTACAGCATGTACAATCTGACTGGTAACTGGTACAGCATGTACAATCTGTCTATTAACTGGTACAGCATGTACAATCTGTCTGTTAACTGGTACAGCATGTACAATCTGTCTGTTAACTGGTACAGTATGTACAATCTGTCTGTTAACTGGTACAGCATGTACAATCTGTCTGTTAACTGGTACAGCATACAATCTGTCTGTTAACTGGTACAGCATGTACAATCTGTCTGGTAACTGGTACAGCATGTACAATCTGTCTGTTAACTGGTACAGCATGTACAATCTGTCTGTTAATTGGTACAGTATGTACAATCTGTCTGTTAACTGGTACAGCATGTACAATCTGACTGGTAACTGGTACAGCATGTACAATCTGTCTGTTAACTGGTACAGCATGTACAATCTGACTGGTAACTGGTACAGCATGTACAATCTGTCTGTTAACTGGTACAGTATGTACAATCTGTCTGGTAACTGGTACAGTATGTACAATCTGTCTGGTAACTGGTACAGCATGTACAATCTGACTGGTAACTGGTACAGCATGTACAATCTGTCTGGTAACTGGTACAGCATGTACAATCTGTCTGGTAACTGGTACAGCATGTACAATCTGTCTGGTAACTGGTACAGCATGTACAATCTGTCTGGTAACTGGTACAGCATGTACAATCTGTCTGGTAACTGGTACAGCATGTACAATCTGTCTGTTAACTGGTACAGCATGTACAATCTGACTGTTTCTGTTGTCTTCAACCACATGATGTAATTCAACAACAAACTATTGAACCAAAGTCAAATGCGTAATATTTCAATGTGATAGAGTATAGTAGTCTTTTCAGGAAGAGTTTAACCGCCGAGTTTAAAACGACACAAAGTGCCTCTTTTTTCTTCACTTTGCCTCGTCTTCTGTTGTTTGCTACGATAATAAAAAGAAATCTAAGATAATTTCAAAAAAATCTAAACAGAAAAATAAAACTTAATTTAATAAACTTATAAACCTCTTGACTAAATTAGTCTAATTATCATACAAAGCATTATTTCAGTCAAAACAATAATCTGCAGTGTTAAAAAAAAACAAAAAACATTTGTCTTTATCCTACACATCTGTAGTCATCATCATCATCATCATCATCATCATCAAAACAAACAGCAAAAAAGGCAAAACGGGCTGAAATTAGTTGGCTGCTCCGCTGCCCTCCAGAACCCAAACATATTTGATGCCATTGTGGAACACGAGAGGAATGTTCTAGAACATCAGAGGGGATCAAGGGAGAAAAAAAAAAAAAAAAAAGTATAAATCGTTTTGAGATGAGATCAGATTGCAAAATGGCCACTTGTCCATAGAGAGGAATACATTCATCTGACGAGGATCCCACCGCTGCCACCAGTACTCAATCAGTCAAACCAGAGGGGGAAGGGCCAACTTAGAGGGGGGGAGGGGCGTACAGTCAGTCAACCCAGAGGGGGTGGACCTCCAGGCAGATGGGGAGGGGCCTACAGTCAATCAACCCATAGGGGGAGGGATCTACAATAGAGGGGGGGGGCTACAGTAAGTCACACTACGGTGAATGCAGCTGGACAGAGACAGGCTGGCTCACGAGTTCTCCTTTAAGGAGGGGATAGGCGTTTTAGGGTTGCCTCCCTCTTCCTTGTGTAGTGCTTTACTTACTTTTATAGGGAACAGGGTGCCATTTGGAACACGTAAAAAGTCCAACCTTTCCTCTATCCCCCCTACTCCCCCCTTGAACCCTGGGTGACACCCCCCCCGAGGAACACTTTATGCCAGGTAGGTGAAGTCAGAGGTCAGGATTGGTTGGGCAGAGCTGAGTCAGGGCACTGCCAGGTTCACTCAGAGCCGTTGGTAGATTGGTTGGGCAGAGCTGAGTCAGGGCACTGCCAGGTTCACTCAGAGCCGTTGGTAGATTGGTTGGGCAGAGCTGAGTCAGGGCACTGCCAGGTTCACTCAAAGAGCCGTTGGTAGATTGGTTGGGTGGTTGAAGATGAACCAGCGAGCTCATTGGATCCTGGGTGTTAGCATTAAGGTGCTGGTTGGCTTCACGCTCCACCAGGGTCAGCAGTATTTCTGTAAACAGATGAAAACAAAAGAGAGAGAGAGAGAGTTGTTTCAGATACAGATACACGTTTAACATACAGTACCAGTCAAATAGTTTTGACACCTACTCACATTCAAGAGTTTTTCTTTATTTTTACTATTATCTACATTGTAAACTCAGCAAAAAAAAAGAAACACCCCTTTTCAGGACCCTGTCTTTCAAAGATAATTAGTAAAAATCCAAAATAACTTCAAAGATCTTCATTGTAAAGGGTTTAAACATGGTCGCCCAACAATTAATGAACATGTACCTGTGGAACGGCAGTTAAGACACTAACAGCTTACAGACGGTAGGCAATTAAGGTCACAGTTATGAAAACTTAGGACACTAGAGGCCTTTCTACCGACTCTATTAAAAACCAAAAGAAAGATGCCCAGGGTCCCTGCTCATCTGCGCGAACGTGCCTTAGGCATGCTGCAAGGAGGCATGAGGACTGCAACGTCCGTACTGTGAGACACCTAAGACAGCGCTACAGGGAGACAAGACGGACAGCTGATGGTCCTCGCAGTGGCAGACCACATGTAACAACACCTGCACAGGATCGGTACATCCGAACATCACACCTGCAGGACAGGTACAGGATGGCAACAACAACTGCCCGAGTTACACCAGGAACGCACAATCCCTCCATCAGTGCTCAGACTGTCCGCAATAGGATGAGAGAAAGTGGACTGAAGGCTTGTAGGCCTGTTGTAAGGCACGTCCTCACCAGACATCACCGGCAACAATGTTGCCTATGGGCACAAACCCACCGTCGCTGGACCAGACAGGACTGGCAAAAAGTGCTCTTCACTGACCAGTCGCGGTTTTGTCTCACCAGGGGGTGATGGTCAGATTCGCGCTTATCGTCGAAGGAATGAGCATTACACCGAGGCCTGTACTCTGGAGCGGGATTGATTTGGAGGTGGAGGGTCCGTCATGGTCTGGGGCGGTGTGTCACAGCATCATCAGACTGAGCTTGTTGTCATTGCAGGCAATCTCAACACTGCGTTACAGTGAAGACAACCTCCTCCCCCATGTGGTACCTTTCCAGCAGGCTCATCCTGACATGACCCTCCCTCATGTGGTACCTTTCCAGCAGGCTCATCCTGACAAGACCCTCCCCCATGTGGTACCCTTCCTGCAGGCTCATCCTGACATGACCCCCCCCCCAGAACTGTCCGGGAACTTGCAGGTGCCTTGGTGAAAGAGTGGGGTAACATCTCACAGCAAGAACTGGCAAATATGGTGTAGTCCAAGAGGAGGAGATGCACTGCAGTACTTAATGCAGCTGGCGGCCACACCAGATACTGACTGTTACTTTTGATTTTGACCCCCCCCCTTTCATCAGGGACACATTATTCCATTTCTGTTAGTCACATGTCTGTGGAACTTGTTCAGTTTATGTCTCAGTTGTTGAATCTAGTTATGTTCATTCAAATATTTACACATGTTAAGTTTGCTGAAAATAAACGCAGTTGACAGTGAGAGGATGCTTCTTTTTTTTGCTGAGATTAGAATAATATTGAAGACATTAAAACTATGGAATAACACATGGAATCATGCAGTAACCAAAAAAGTGCTAAACAAATATATTTTACATTTATATTATAAATTGCTTATTAGTTTACTCCAATTGGGGGAGGGGTGGTAGGGTTTGTGGGGGAATAATACAGGAAAACATATTCATTACACCATCACCTCCATTACACCATCATCACCACTACATCATCACCTCCATTACATCACCTCCATTACACCATCACCTCCATAACATCATCACCTCCATAACATCATCACCTCCATTACACCATCACCCCCATTACACCATCACCTCCATTACATCGTCACCCCCATTACACCGTCACCAACATTACACCGTCACCAACATTACACCGTCACCAACATTACACCGTCACCAACATTACACCGTCACCCCCATTACACCGTCACCCCCATTACACCGTCACCCCCATTACACCGTCACCCCATTACACCGTCACCCCATTACACCGTCACCCCCATTACACCGTCAACCCCATTACACCGTCACCCCCAATACATCATCACCCCCAATACATCATTACATCATCACCTCCATTACATCATCACCTCCATTACATCATCACCCCCATTACATCATCACCCCATTACACCATCACCCCCATTACACCATCACCTCCACTACACCATCACCTCCACTACACCATCACCTCCACTACACCATCACCTCCACTACACCATCACCTCCACTACACCATCACCTCCACTACACCATCACCTCCATTACAGCAGGAGGATCAAACCGAAGCAGAGCAGGGACATGTTCCTTAATGTAATCAGAGAAGGGTAAAATCCAAGGGATTTACATCAGTTAAAAAAATAAAATTTGACAGAGAGGAATCCACATTCACAAATAAATAAATAAATAAATATATATATAAATATATAAAAATATATAAATATGTCATATGAAATAACATCAGGATTACAATAGGTCTCATTTCCAACGAGACATTGAGATTGAATAGTTGTAGATTGATTATTATTATTCAACAGTTGATTGACAATTTTCTTTTTTGGGGGGGGGGGGGGGGATTCCCGAAGTAGGAGAGCAAAATTTATTCTTATACTTTTTGTGATTTGTGAGAAACTTTAATTCAACTAGTTTGAGACCAGATGTGAGAAAATTCTGGTAAGCAGACTCCACTTCGGTCTGATTATAAAACATTTTCCCATGAAATATCATAATTATTCAAAGAATTTGTAAAGATATTATCAATACGGATGTCAGGTGAACTGGTTACACTTGCGGCAGGGTAGCCTAGTGGTTAGAGCGTTGGACTAGTAACCAGAAGGTTGCAAGTTCAAATCCCCGAGCTGACAAGGTACAAATCTGTCGTAAATAAGAATAAAACAAATAGATGAGTGAATACAGATGGAGCATAAACAGAAACACAATGTCAGATGAGGGTAAATCCCAGCCATCTACCCAGAGATACTACAGTAACATCCAGGGTAAATCCCAGCCATCTACCCAGAGATACTACAGTAACATCCAGGGTAAATCCCAGCCATCTACCCAGAGATACTACAGTAACATCCAGGGTAAACCCCAGCCATCTACCCAGAGATACTACAGTAGCATCCAGGGTAAACCCCAGCCATCTACCCAGAGATACTACAGTAGCATCCAGGGTAAACCCCAGCCATCTACCCAGAGATACTACAGTAACATCCAGGGTAAACCCCAGCCATCTACCCAGAGATACTACAGTAGCATCCAGGGTAAACCCCAGCCATCTACCCAGAGATACTACAGTAACATCCAGGGTAAACCCCAGCCATCTACCCAGAGATACTACAGTAACATCCAGGGTAAACCCCAGCCATCTACCCAGAGATATTGTTATACTACAGTAGCATCCAGGGTAAACCCCAGCCATCTACCCAGAGATACTACAGTAACATCCAGGGTAAACCCCAGCCATCTACCCAGAGATACTACAGTAGCATCCAGGGTAAACCCCAGCCATCTACCCAGAGATATTGTTATACTACAGTAGAATCCAGGGTAAACCCCAGCCATCTACCCAGAGATACTACAGTAACATCCAGGGTAAACCCCAGCCATCTACCCAGAGATACTACAGTAGCATCCAGGGTAAACCCCAGCCATCTACCCAGAGATACTACAGTAGCATCCAGGGTAAACCCCAGCCATCTACCCAGAGATACTACAGTAACATCCAGGGTAAACCCCAGCCATCTACCCAGAGATACTACAGTAACATCCAGGGTAAACCCCAGCCATCTACCCAGAGATACTGTTATACTACAGTAACATCCAGGGTAAACCCCAGCCATCTACACAGAGATACTGTTATACTACAGTAACATCCAGGGTAAACCCCAGCCATCTACCCAGAGATACTACAGTAGCATCCAGGGTAAACCCCAGCCATCTACCCAGAGATACTACAGTAGCATCCAGGGTAAACCCCAGCCATCTACCCAGAGATATTGTTATACTACAGTAGCATCCAGGGTAAACCCCAGCCATCTACCCAGAGATACTACAGTAACATCCAGGGTAAACCCCAGCCATCTACCCAGAGATACTGTTATACTACAGTAACATCCAGGGTAAACCCCAGCCATCTACCCAGAGATACTGTTATACTACAGTAACATCCAGGGTAAACCCCAGCCATCTACCCAGAGATACTGTTATACTACAGTAACATCCAGGGTAAACCCCAGCCATCTACCCAGAGATACTGTTATACTACAGTAACATCCAGGGTAAACCCCAGCCATCTACCCAGAGATACTGTTATACTACAGTAACATCCAGGGTAAACCCCAGCCATCTACCCAGAGAGACTGTTATACTACAGTAACATCCAGGGTAAACCCCAGCCATCTACCCAGAGAGACTGTTATACTACAGTAACATCCAGGGTAAACCCCAGCCATCTACCCAGAGATACTGTTATACTACAGTAGCATCCAGGGTAAACCCCAGCCATCTACCCAGAGATACTGTTATACTACAGTAACATCCAGGGTAAACCCCAGCCATCTACCCAGAGAGACTGTTATACTACAGTAACATCCAGGGTAAACCCCAGCCATCTACCCAGAGATACTGTTATACTACAGTAACATCTAGGGTAAACCCCAGCCATCTACCCAGAGATATTGTTATACTACAGTAGCATCCAGGGTAAACCCCAGCCATCTACCCAGAGATACTACAGTAACATCCAGGGTAAACCCCAGCCATCTACCCAGAGATACTACAGTAGCATCCAGGGTAAACCCCAGCCATCTACCCAGAGATACTACAGTAGCATCCAGGGTAAACCCCAGCCATCTACCCAGAGATACTACAGTAACATCCAGGGTAAACCCCAGCCATCTACCCAGAGATACTACAGTAACATCCAGGGTAAACCCCAGCCATCTACCCAGAGATACTGTTATACTACAGTAACATCCAGGGTAAACCCCAGCCATCTACACAGAGATACTGTTATACTACAGTAACATCCAGGGTAAACCCCAGCCATCTACCCAGAGATACTACAGTAGCATCCAGGGTAAACCCCAGCCATCTACCCAGAGATACTACAGTAGCATCCAGGGTAAACCCCAGCCATCTACCCAGAGATACTACAGTAACATCCAGGGTAAACCCCAGCCATCTACCCAGAGATACTACAGTAACATCCAGGGTAAACCCCAGCCATCTACCCAGAGATACTGTTATACTACAGTAACATCCAGGGTAAACCCCAGCCATCTACCCAGAGATACTGTTATACTACAGTAACATCCAGGGTAAACCCCAGCCATCTACCCAGAGATACTGTTATACTACAGTAGCATCCAGGGTAAACCCCAGCCATCTACCCAGAGATACTACAGTAACATCCAGGGTAAACCCCAGCCATCTACCCAGAGATACTACAGTAACATCCAGGGTAAACCCCAGCCATCTACCCAGAGATACTGTTATACTACAGTAACATCCAGGGTAAACCCCAGCCATCTACCCAGAGATACTGTTATACTACAGTAACATCCAGGGTAAACCCCAGCCATCTACCCAGAGATACTGTTATACTACAGTAACATCCAGGGTAAACTCCAGCCATCTACCCAGAGATACTGTTATACTACAGTAACATCCAGGGTAAACCCCAGCCATCTACCCAGAGATACTACAGTAACATCCAGGGTAAACCCCAGCCATCTACCCAGAGATACTGTTATACTACAGTAACATCCAGGGTAAACCCCAGCCATCTACCCAGAGATACTGTTATACTACAGTAACATCCAGGGTAAACCCCAGCCATCTACCCAGAGATACTGTTATACTACAGTAACATCCAGGGTAAACCCCAGCCATCTACCCAGAGATACTGTTATACTACAGTAACATCCAGGGTAAACCCCAGCCATCTACCCAGAGATACTGTTATACTACAGTAACATCCAGGGTAAACCCCAGCCATCTACCCAGAGATACTGTTATACTACAGTAACATCCAGGGTAAACCCCAGCCATCTACCCAGAGAGACTGTTATACTACAGTAACATCCAGGGTAAACCCCAGCCATCTACCCAGAGAGACTGTTATACTACAGTAACATCCAGGGTAAACCCCAGCCATCTACCCAGAGATACTGTTATACTACAGTAGCATCCAGGGTAAACCCCAGCCATCTACCCAGAGATACTGTTATACTACAGTAACATCCAGGGTAAACCCCAGCCATCTACCCAGAGAGACTGTTATACTACAGTAACATCCAGGGTAAACCCCAGCCATCTACCCAGAGATACTGTTATACTACAGTAACATCTAGGGTAAATCCCAGCCATCTACCCAGAGATATTGTTATACTACAGTAACATCTAGGGTAAACCCCAGCCATCTACCCAGAGATACTACAGTAACATCCAGGGTAAATCCCAGCCATCTACCCAGAGATACTACAGTAACATCCAGGGTAAACCCCAGCCATCTACCCAGAGATACTACAGTAGCATACAGGGTAAACCCCAGCCATCTACCCAGAGATACTACAGTAACATCCAGGGTAAATCCCAGCCATCTATCCAGAGATACTACAGTAACATCCAGGGTAAACCCCAGCCATCTACCCAGAGATACTACAGTAACATCCAGGGTAAACCCCAGCCATCTACCCAGAGATACTACAGTAACATCCAGGGTAAATCCCAGCCATCTACCCAGAGATACTACAGTAACATCCAGGGTAAACCCCAGCCATCTACCCAGAGATACTACAGTAACATCCAGGGTAAACCCCAGCCATCTACCCAGAGATACTGTTATACTACAGTAGCATCCAGGGTAAACCCCAGCCATCTACCCAGAGATACTGTTATACTACAGTAACATCTAGGGTAAACCCCAGCCATCTACCCAGAGATACTGTTATACTACAGTAACATCCAGGGTAAACCCCAGCCATCTACCCAGAGATACTGTTATACTACAGTAACATCCAGGGTAAACCCCAGCCATCTACCCAGAGATACTGTTATACTACAGTAACATCCAGGGTAAATCCCAGCCATCTACCCAGAGATACTACAGTAACATCCAGGGTAAATCCCAGCCATCTACCCAGAGATACTACAGTAACATCCAGGGTAAACCCCAGCCATCTACCCAGAGATACTACAGTAACATCCAGGGTAAACCCCAGCCATCTACCCAGAGATACTACAGTAACATCCAGGGTAAACCCCAGCCATCTATCCAGAGATACTGTTATACTACAGTAACATCCAGGGTAAACCCCAGCCATCTACCCAGAGATACTACAGTAACATCCAGGGTAAACCCCAGCCATCTACCCAGAGATACTACAGTAACATCCAGGGTAAACCCCAGCCATCTACCCAGAGATACTACAGTAACATCCAGGGTAAACCCCAGCCATCTACCCAGAGATACTACAGTAACATCCAGGGTAAACTCCAGCCATCTACCCAGAGATACTACAGTAACATCCAGGGTAAACCCCAGCCATCTACCCAGAGAGACTGTTATACTACAGTAACATCCAGGGTAAACCCCAGCCATCTACCCAGAGAGACTGTTATACTACAGTAACATCCAGGGTAAACCCCAGCCATCTACCCAGAGAGACTGTTATACTACAGTAACATCCAGGGTAAACCCCAGCCATCTACCCAGAGAGACTGTTATACTACAGTAACATCCAGGGTAAACCCCAGCCATCTACCCAGAGAGACTGTTATACTACAGTAACATCCAGGGTAAACCCCAGCCATCTACCCAGAGAGACTGTTATACTACAGTAACATCCAGGGTAAACCCCAGCCATCTACCCAGAGATACTGTTATACTACAGTAGCATCCAGGGTAAACCCCAGCCATCTACCCAGAGATACTGTTATACTACAGTAACATCCAGGGTAAACCCAAGCCATCTACCCAGAGAGACTGTTATACTACAGTAACATCCAGGGTAAACCCCAGCCATCTACCCAGAGATACTGTTATACTACAGTAACATCTAGGGTAAACCCCAGCCATCTACCCAGAGATATTGTTATACTACAGTAACATCTAGGGTAAACCCCAGCCATCTACCCAGAGATACTACAGTAACATCCAGGGTAAATCCCAGCCATCTACCCAGAGATACTACAGTAGCATCCAGGGTAAACCCCAGCCATCTACCCAGAGATACTGTTATACTACAGTAGCATCCAGGGTAAACCCCAGCCATCTACCCAGAGATACTACAGTAGCATCCAGGGTAAACCCCAGCCATCTATCCAGCGATACTGTTATACTACAGTAACATCCAGGGTAAACCCCAGCCATCTACCCAGAGATACTGTTATACTACAGTAACATCCAGGGTAAACCCCAGCCATCTACCCAGAGATACTACAGTAACATTCAGGGTAAACCCCAGCCATCTACCCAGAGATATTGTTATACTACAGTAACATCCAGGGTTAACCCCAGCCATCTACCCAGAGATACTGTTATACTACAGTAGCATCCAGGGTAAACCCCAGCCATCTACCCAGACATACTGTTATACTACAGTAGCATCCAGGGTAAACCCCAGCCATCTACCCAGAGATACTACAGTAACATCCAGGGTAAACCCCAGCCATCTACCCAGAGATACTGTTATACTACAGTAGCATCCAGGGTAAACCCCAGCCATCTACCCAGAGATACTGTTATACTACAGTAGCATCCAGGGTAAACCCCAGCCATCTACCCAGAGATACTGTTATACTACAGTAGCATCCAGGGTAACCCCAGCCATCTACCCAGAGATACTACAGTAGCATCCAGGGTAAACCCCAGCCATCTACCCAGAGAGACTGTTATACTACAGTAACATCCAGGGTAAACCCCAGCCATCTACCCAGAGATACTGTTATACTACAGTAACATCCAGGGTAAACCCCAGCCATCTACCCAGAGATACTACAGTAACATCCAGGGTAAACCCCAGCCATCTACCCAGAGATACTACAGTAACATCCAGGGTAAACCCCAGCCATATACCCAGAGATACTACAGTAACATCCAGGGTAAACCCCAGCCATCTACCCAGAGAGACTGTTATGCACCTATAGTGTTGAAAACGAGATGGTTCATCAAAAGATTTCATCCTGTAAAATGTCAAATAAATAAATATTAGAATGAGCTATGTCAGGAAAACAGTATACACAGTAAATACACAGTAAAAACCCCATAGCAAAATGGATAGAATTGAAGGAAATTTGCTTCCGAAGCGGAGTCCAGAATATAAATAATAAATACTAAATCGAAAGTTTATTAGGTACACCCATCTAGTACCAGGTCAGACCACCCCCCCCCCATTGCCGGCGGCAGGGTAGCCTAGTGGTTAGAGTGGAGGGGCGGCAGGGTAGCCTAGTGGTTAGAGTGGAGGGGCGGCAGGGTAGCCTAGTGGTTAGAGTGGAGGGGCGGCAGGGTAGCCTAGTGGTTAGAGTGGAGGGGCGGCAGGGTAGCCTAGTGGTTAGAGAGGAGGGGCGGCAGGGTAGCCTAGTGGTTAGAGGGAGGGGCGGCAGGGTAGCCTAGTGGTTAGAGGGAGGGGGCAGGGTAGCCTAGTGGTTAGAGTGGAGGGGCGGCAGGGTAGCCTAGTGGTTAGAGGGAGGGGCGGCAGGGTAGCCTAGTGGTTAGAGGGAGGGTCGGCAGGGTAGCCTAGTGGTTAGAGGGAGGGGCGGCAGGGTAGCCTAGTGGTTAGAGTGGAGGGGCGGCAGGGTAGCCTAGTGGTTAGAGTGGAGGGGCGGCAGGGTAGCCTAGTGGTTAGAGTGGAGGGGCAGGGTAGCCTAGTGGTTAGAGGGAGGGTAACAGGGTAGCCTAGTGGTTAGAGTGGAGGGGCGGCAGGGTAGCCTAGTGGTTAGAGGGAGGGGCGGCAGGGTAGCCTAGTGGTTAGAGTGGAGGGGCGGCAGGGTAGCCTAGTGGTTAGAGTGGAGGGGCGGCAGGGTAGCCTAGTGGTTAGAGTGGAGGGGCGGCAGGGTAGCCTAGTGGTTAGAGTGGAGGGGCGGCAGGGTAGCCTAGTGGTTAGAGTGGAGGGGCGGCAGGGTAGCCTAGTGGTTAGAGTGGAGGGGCGGCAGGGTAGCCTAGTGCTAGTGGTTAGTGGAGGGGTTAGGGGTAGCAGTAGTCTAGTGCTAGTGGTTAGAGTGGAGGGGCAGTAGTCAGGGGGTTAGCCAGTAGTGGTTAGAGTGAGGGGCGGCAGGGTAGCCTAGTGGTTAGAGTGGAGGGGCGGTAGGGTAGCCTAGTGGTTAGAGTGGAGGGGTAGCCTAGTGGTTAGAGTGGCAGGGTAGCCTAGTGGTTAGAGTTATAACAGTAGTCTAGGGGTTATGTCAGTAGTCTAGTGTGAGGGGTTATAACAGTAGTCTAGGGGTTATATCAGTAGTCTAGGGGTTATATCAGTAGTCTAGGGGTTATGTCAGTAGTCTAGGGGTTATGTCAGTAGTCTAGGGGTTATGTCAGTAGTCTAGGGGTTATGTCAGTAGTCTAGTGGGAGGGGTTATAACAGTGGTCTAGGGGTTATGTCAGTAGTCTAGGGGTTATGTCAGTAGTCTAGTGGGAGGGGTTATAACAGTAGTCTAGGGGTTATATCAGTAGTCTAGTGGGAGGGGTTATAACAGTAGTCTAGGGGTTATGTCAGTAGTCTAGTGGGAGGGGTTATAACAGTAGTCTAGTGTGAGGGGTTATAACAGTAGTCTAGTGTGAGGGGTTATAACAGTAGTCTAGGGGTTATGTCAGTAGTCTAGTGGGAGGGGTTATAACAGTAGTCTAGTGTGAGGGGTTATAACAGTAGTATATTGTGAGGGGTTATAACAGTAGTCTAGGGGTTATGTCAGTAGTCTAGTGGGAGGGGTTATAACAGTAGTCTAGGGATTATATCAGTAGTCTAGGGGTTATGTCAGTAGTCTAGTGGGAGGGGTTATAACAGTAGTCTAGGGATTATGTCAGTAGTCTAGGGGTTATATCAGTAGTCTAGGGGTTATGTCAGTAGTCTAGGGGTTATATCAGTAGTCTAGGGGTTATATCAGTAGTCTAGGGGTTATGTCAGTAGTCTAGTGGGAGGGGTTATATCAGTAGTCTAGTGTGAGGGGTTATATCAGTAGTCTAGTGTGAGGGGTTATAACAGTAGTCTAGGGGCTATGACAGTAGTCTAGTGTGAGGGGTTATAACAGTAGTCTAGTGTGAGGGGTTATAACAGTAGTCTAGTGTGAGGGGTTATAACAGTAGTCTAGTGTGAGGGGTTATAACAGTAGTCTAGTGTGAGGGGTTATAACAGTAGTCTAGTGTGAGGGGTTATATCAGTAGTCTAGGGGTTATAACAGTAGTCTAGTGTGAGGGGTTATAACAGTAGTCTAGTGTGAGGGGTTATAACAGTAGTCTAGTGTGAGGGGTTATAACAGTAGTCTAGGGGTTATAACAGTAGTCTAGTGTGAGGGGTTATATCAGTAGTCTAGTGGTTATATCAGTAGTCTAGTGTGAGGGGTTATAACAGTAGTCTAGGGGTTATAACAGTAGTCTAGGGGTTATGTCAGTAGTCTAGGGGTTATAACAGTAGTTTAGGGGTTGTATCAGTAGTCTAGTGTGAGGGGTTATAACAGTAGTCTAGTGTGAGGGGTTATATCAGTAGTCTAGGGGTTATATCAGTAGTCTAGTGTGAGGGGTTATAACAGTAGTCTAGGGGTTATAACAGTAGTCTAGTGTGAGGGGTTATAACAGTAGTCTAGTGTGAGGGGTTATAACATCCTTAAATAACAGATTATATAAAGAACAAACCGACAAGGGAGTGAGTACAACTAATCCCCTCTAATGGTCAAAGGTTTGAATAATTGACATGGTTTAAGTGCCAGTGTAATTCCGATAGTGTGGGAATAAATCAAGTGACATGTACAGCAGTGACTTTAAACGTATAGCCACTGGCTGAAGTGCTCACGAGACAAACTGCTGCTGATTGGTTAAATATTTATACTAGTTCATTAGGTTTAAAAGCAACAACATTAAACACCACCTCTTCACTAGAACGACGAGGAAAAAAAGACTGAATGAGAAAAGAGAAATTAAACAACCACAACCATATTGACATCATGCAACAAATGTTGTTGTTGATGACCAGTAGTGAAATACTGACGGTTCATGGCATGAATGTTGTTCACCAGTAGTGAAATACTGACGGTTCATGGCATGAATGTTGTTCACCAGTAGTGAAATGCTGATGGTGCATGGCATGAATGTTGTTCACCAGTAGTGAAATGCTGACGGTGCATGGCATGAATGTTGTTCACCAGTAGTGAAATACTGATGGTTCATGGCATGAATGTTGTTCACCAGTAGTGAAATGCTGACGGTGCATGGCATGAATGTTGTTCACCAGTAGTGAAATGCTGACGGTGCATGGCATGAATGTTGTTCACCAGTAGTGAAATGCTGACTGTGCATGGCATGAATGTTGTTCACCAGTAATGAAATACTGACTGTGCATGGCATGAATGTTGTTCACCAGTAGTGAAATACTGACTGTTCATGGCATGAATGTTGTTCACCAGTAGTGAAATGCTGACGGTGCATGGCATGAATGTTGTTCACCAGTAGTGAAATGCTGACTGGTGCATGGCATGAATGTTGTTCACCAGTAGTGAAATGCTGACTGTGCATGGCATGAATGTTGTTCACCAGTAATGAAATACTGACTGTGCATGGCATGAATGTTGTTCACCAGTAATGAAATGCTGACGGTGCATGGCATGAATGTTGTTCACCAGTAATAAAATACTGACTGTGCATGGCATGAATGTTGTTCACCAGTAGTGAAATGCTGACGGTGCATGGCATGAATGTTGTTCATCAGTAGTGAAATGCTGACGGTGCATGGCATGAATGTTGTTCACCAGTAGTGAAATGCTGACTGTGCATGGCATGAATGTTGTTCACCAGTAGTGAAATACTGACGGTTCATGGCATGAATGTTGTTCATCAGTAATGAAATACTGACGGTTCATGGCATGAATGTTGTTCACCAGTAGTGAAATTCTGACGGTGCATGGCATGAATGTTGTTCACAGCTCTGTGAAATTCTGAAGGACAGCTCTGTGTTCATTTAAACACAGTCTGTGTTCAACATCCACTTACTGTTTGTCTGAGTACACTGGTACAAGGACAGCTCTGTGTTCTAAAGGACAGCTCTGTGTTCTAAATACAGCCTGTGTTCTAAAGGACAGCTCTGTGTTCTAAAGGACAGCTCTGTGTTCTAAACACAGTCTGTGTTCTAAAGGACAGCTCTGTGTTCTAAAGGACAGCACTGTGTTCTAAAGGACAGCTCTGTGTTCTAAAGGACATCTCTGTGTTCTAAAGGACAGCTCTGTGTTCTAAAGGACAGCTCTGTGTTCTAAAGGACAGCTCTGTGTTCTAAAGGACAGCTCTGTGTTCTAAATACAGCCTGTGTTCTAAAGGACAGCTCTGTGTTCTAAACACAGTCTGTGTTCTAAAGGACAGCTCTGTGTTCTAAAGGACAGCTCTGTGTTCTAAAGGACAGCTCTGTGTTCTAAACATAGCCTGTGTTCTAAAGGACAGCTCTGTGTTCTAAAGGACAGCTCTGTGTTCTAAAGGACAGCTCTGTGTTCTAAACACAGCTCTGTGTTCTAAACACAGCTCTGTGTTCTAAAGGACAGCTCTGTGTTCTGAAGGACAGCTCTGTGTTCTGAAGGACAGCTCTGTGTTCTAAAGGACAGCTCTGTGTTCTAAAGGACAGCTCTGTGTTCTAAAGGACAGCTCTGTGTTCTAAAGGACAGCTCTGTGTTCTAAAGGACAGCTCTGTGTTCTAAAGGACAGCTCTGTGTTCTAAAGGACAGCTCTGTGTTCTAAAGGACAGCTCTGTGTTCTAAAGGACAGCTCTGTGTTCTAAAGGACAGCTCTGTGTTCTAAAGGACAGCTCTGTGTTCTAAAGGACAGCTCTGTGTTCTAAAGGACAGCTCTGTGTTCTAAAGGACAGCTCTGTGTTCTAAAGGACAGCTCTGTGTTCTAAAGGACAGCTCTGTGTTCTGAAGGACAGCTCTGTGTTCTGAAGGACAGCTCTGTGGGGACTTCAAGTCCATCAGAGGGTTATTTTATTTAGCAGACTGTAAAGGTCTGGCCTGAGAGTCTCTTATCCCCTGCTAAACACACACACACACACACACACACACACACACACACACACACACACACACACACACACACACACACACACACACACACACACACACACACACACACACACACACACACACACACACACACACACACACACACACACACACACACACACACACACACACACACACACACACTGTGAAAATAAAGGAAACACCAACATTGTGTCTTTAATCGGCTCCCAGAACAGCTTCAATGCGCCTTGGCATAGATTCTATTGGAGGGATGTGACACCATTCTTCGACGAGACATTCTATAATTTAGAGTTTTGTTGATTGTGGTGGAAAACACCGTCTCAGGATTCGCTACAGAATCTCGGAAGTTTACATACACTTAGGTTGGTTAGTCATTAATACCCGTTTTCGAACCACTCCACACATTTCTGGTTAGCAAACTATAGTTTTGGCAAGTCGGTTAGGACATCTACATTCTGCTTGACACAAGTAAACTTTCCATTAATTGTTTACAGACAGATTATTTCACTTTTAATTCACTGTATCATTCTTCCAGTGGGTCAGAAGTTTACAGACACTAAGTTGACTGTGCCTTTTAAACAGCTTGGAAAATTCCAGAAAATGATGTCATGGCTTTAGAAGCTTCTGATAGGCTAACTGACATCATTTGAGTCAATTGGAGGTGGACCTGTGGATGTATTTCAAGGCCTACCTTCAAACTCAGTGCCTCTTTGCTTGACATCATGGGAAAATCAAAACAAATCAGCCAAGACCTCAGAAAAAAAATCACAAGTCTGGTTCATCCTTGGGAGCAATTTCCAAATGCCTGAAGGTACCACGTTCATATGTACAAACAATAGTACGCAAGTATAAACACCATGGGTCCACTCAGCCATCATACCGCTCAGGAAGGAGACTCGCTCTGTCTCCGAGAGATGAACGTACTTTGGTGCGAAAAGTGCAAATCAATCCCAGAACAACAACAAAGGACCTTTCGAAGATGCTGGAGGACACAGGTACAAAAGTATCTATATCCACAGTAAAACGAGTCCTATATCGACATAACCTGAAAGGCCGCTCAACAAGGAAGAAGCCATTGTTCCAAAACCCCCATAAAAAACAGACTATGGTTTGCAACTGCACATGGGGACAAAGATCATACTTTTTGGAGAAATGTCCTCTGGTCTGATGAAACAAAAATATAACTGTTTGCCAATAATGACCATTGTTATGTTTGGAGGAAAAGGGGGAGGCTTGCAAGCCGAAGAACACCATCCCAAACGTGAAGCAAGGGGGTGGCAGCATCATGTTGTGAGGGTGATTTGCAGTAGGAGGGACTGGTGCACCTCACAAAATAGATGACTTCATGAGGGATGAAAAGTATGTGGATATATTGAAGCAATGTCTCAAGACATCAGTCCGGAAGTTAAAGCTTGGTCGCAAATGGGTCTTCCAAACGGACAATGACCCCAAGCATACTTCCAAAGTTGTGGGAAAATGACAACAGAGTTAATGTATTGGATTGGCCATCACAAAGCCCTGACCTCAATCCAATAGAAATGATGTAAAGTGTAAATGAGAACTTGTTCTCAACTTGCCTACCTGGTTAAATAAAGATGAAATAAATAATAAACTGAAAAAGCGTGTGCGAGCAAGGAGGCCTACAAACCTGACTCAGTTACACCAGCTCTGTCAGGAGGCCTACAAACCTGACTCAGTTACACCAGCTCTGTCAGGAGGCCTACAAACCTGACTCAGTTACACCAGCTCTGTCAGGAGGCCTACAAACCTGACTCAGTTACACCAGCTCTGTCAGGAGACCGACAAACCTGACTCCGTTACACCAGCTCTGTCAGGAGGCCTACAAACCTGACTCAGTTACACCAGCTCTGTCAGGAGACCTACAAACCTGACTCAGTTACACCAGCTCTGTCAGGAGGCCAACAAACCTGACTCAGTTACACCAGCTCTGTCAGGCCTACAAACCTGACTCAGTTACACCAGCTCTGTCAGGAGACCTACAAACCTGACTCAGTTACACCAGCTCTGTCAGGAGGCCTACAAACCTGACTCAGTTACACCAGCTCTGTCAGGAGGCCTATAAAAACCTGACTCAGTTACACCAGCTCTGTCAGGAGACCTACAAACCTGACTCAGTTACACCAGCTCTGTGAGGAGACCTACAAACCTGACTCAGTTACACCAGCTCTGTCAGGAGGCCTACAAACCTGACTCAGTTACACCAGCTCTGTCAGGAGGCCAACAAACCTGACTCAGTTACACCAGCTCTGTCAGGAGGCCTATAAACCTGACTCAGTTACACCAGCTCTGTCAGGAGGAATGGGCCAAAATGAATCCAACTTATTGTGGGAAGCATGTGGAAGGCCACCCGAAACGTTTGACCCAAGTTAAACAATTTAAAAGGCAATGGAACCAAATACTAATTGAGTGCATGTAAACTTCTGATCCGCTGGGAATGTGATGAAAGAAATAAAAGCTGAAATAAATCATTCTCTCTACTATTATTCTGACATTTCACATTCTTAAAATAAAGTGGTGATCCTAACCGACCTTAGACAGGGAATTTTTTACTAGGATTAAATATATTTAGCTAAGGTGTAGGTAGGTAAACGTCTGAGTACCTGCTTTCAATATACATCGTGTCCCTTACTTACTCAAGTGTTTCCTTTATTTTGGCAGCTACCTGCACATACACGCGCGTACTAATCTGTCTGGTCTTAAAACTAAGTGCACACTACTAATTACGACATAGCATTATCTAACGTATCAGCCCAGGTCAAGCCCCATGACTAGCGAGCAGTATTACATCATACAGCTCTCATTAGACTAAATTATTCACTAGATGAGTCGTAGGGAGAAGGGGCCCAACGATGTGTTTGCACCCAATACGCAGACACTGGGGTGAAGTAAAGAAACACAAAGCTTTTATCCCGTATCGGGGACCCGATACGACGGTTAACTGCTACAGAACCCCTACGGGCTTTATTCTGTGTGTGTTTCAGAGTGCTTCTGGGAAAGTCGTGAGTTGGACTTGTTCTGTAGCGCCACTGATTTACAACCAGCTCATAAGACCGAGGTTTATCACCACTATGAAATAACACAGTGGTCTGCTCGGGGGGTCACGGAGATGACCTGACCCCTAACACAGTGGTCTGCTCGGGGGGTCACGGAGATGACCTGACCCGTCATTAGACCCCTAACACAGTGGTCTGCTCGGGGGGTCACGGAGATGACCTGACCCCTCATTAGACCCCTAACACAGTGGTCTGCTCGGGGGGTCACGGAGATGACCTGACCCCTCATTAGACCCCTAACACAGTGGTCTGCTCGGGGGTCACGGAGATGACCTGACCCCTCATTAGACCCCTAACACAGTGGTCTGCTCGAGGGGTCACGGAGATGACCTGACCCCTCATTAGACCCCTAACACAGTGGTCTGCTCGGGGGGTCACGGAGATGACCTGACCCCTCATTAGACCCCTAACACAGTGGTCTGCTCGGGGGTCACGGAGATGACCTGACCCCTCATTAGACCCCTAACACAGTGGTCTGCTCGGGGTCACGGAGATGACCTGACCCCTCATTAGACCCCTAACACAGTGGTCTGCTCGGGGTCACGGAGATGACCTGACCCCTCATTAGACCCCTAACACAGTGGTCTGCTCGGGGTCACGGAGATGACCTGACCCCTCATTAGACCCCTAACACAGTGGTCTGCTCGGGGTCACGGAGATGACCTGACCCCTCATTAGACCCTAACACAGTGGTCTGCTCGAGGGTCACGGAGATGACCTGACCCCTCATTAGACCCTAACACAGTGGTCTGCTCGGGGGTCACGGAGATGACCTGACCCCTCATTAGACCCCTAACACAGTGGTCTGCTCGGGGGTCACGGAGATGACCTGACCCCTCATTAGACCCCTAACACAGTGGTCTGCTCGGGGGGTCACGGAGATGACCTGACCCCTCATTAGACCCCTAACACAGTGGTCTGCTCGGGGTCACGGAGATGACCTGACCCCTCATTAGACCCTAACACAGTGGTCTGCTCGGGGTCACGGAGATGACCTGACCCCTCATTAGACCCCTAACACAGTGGTCTGCTCGGGGGTCACGGAGATGACCTGACCCTGACCCTCATTAGACCCCTAACACAGTGGTCTGCTCTCACGGAGATGACCTGACCCCTCATTAGACCCTAACACAGTGGTCTGCTCGGGGGTCACGGAGATGACCTGACCCCTCATTAGACCCCTAACACAGTGGTCTGCTCGGGGGTCACGGAGATGACCTGACCCCTCATTAGACCCCTAACACAGTGGTCTGCTCGGGGTCACGGAGATGACCTGACCCCTCATTAGACCCCTAACACAGTGGTCTGCTCGGGGTCACGGAGATGACCTGACCCCTCATTAGACCCTAACACAGTGGTCTGCTCGGGGGGTCACGGAGATGACCTGACCCCTCATTAGACCCCTAACACAGTGGTCTGCTCGGGGGGTCACGGAGATGACCTGACCCCTCATTAGACCCCTAACACAGTGGTCTGCTCGGGGGTCACGGAGATGACCTGACCCCTCATTAGACCCCTAACACAGTGGTCTGCTCGGGGGTCACGGAGATGACCTGACCCCTCATTAGACCCCTAACACAGTGGTCTGCTCGGGGGTCACGGAGATGACCTGACCCCTCATTAGACCCCTAACACAGTGGTCTGCTCGGGGGTCACGGAGATGACCTGACCCCTCATTAGACCCCTAACACAGTGGTCTGCTCGGGGTCACGGAGATGACCTGACCCCTCATTAGACCCCTAACACAGTGGTCTGCTCGGGGTCACGGAGATGACCTGACCCCTCATTAGACCCCTAACACAGTGGTCTGCTCGAGGGTCACGGAGATGACCTGACCCCTCATTAGACCCCTAACACAGTGGTCTGCTCGGGGGGTCACGGAGATGACCTGACCCCTCATTAGACCCCTAACACAGTGGTCTGCTCGGGGGGTCACGGAGATGACCTGACCCCTCATTAGACCCCTAACACAGTGGTCTGCTCGGGGGTCACGGAGATGACCTGACCCCTCATCAAACCATATGTTCAGTACCAGTCAAAAGTTTGGACACAGTTACTCATTCAAGGTTGTTTTTTTCCCGTCTTCTTTTTACTATGTTCTACATTGTAGAATAATAGTGAAGATAACAAAAATATGAAATAAAACACATGGAATCATGTAGTAACCAAAACAGTGATAGAAAATATACTTTGATTTTGTTTATTTTACATTCTTCAAAGTAGCCACCCTTTGTCTTGATGACCAGCTTTGAACATCTAGTACTCGGTCAGAACCCTGTTTCGCCTCCAGAACGGCCTGAATTATTCGGGACATTTAACAAGTTGTCGGAAAACGTTCCACAGGGATTTGGTCCATGCTGACGGAAAGGCATCCCACAGTTTCTGCTGATTGGACGGCGATACATCATGCTGCTAACAGCCCGTTGCCTATCGTCTCATTATGCTCTATAGGCTTGAAGTCTGGGGACTGACCAGGACACTCATGGTAAACTGAACTCGCCATCATGTTCCAGGTGATGTTTTTCCTTTTCCTCAATTGTCCAGTGTTGGTGATCGCATTCCGACTGGAACAGCTTCTTCTTGTTTTTAGCTGATAGGAGTGGAACCCCGGGGTGGTCGTCTGCTGCGATAGCCAATCCGTGACCAGAACCGACGAGTTGTGCGTTCTCCGAGACGTCGTTCTGCACACCACTGTTACTTATCTGTCTGTGACCCCTCTGTTTTCTTGCACGAGTCTTGCCATTCTCCTTCGACCTTCGACCTTAAGACAATGTCGTGTGTGAAAATTCCAGGAGGCTGTTTCTGAGATAATGGAACCGGCACGCGCCTGGCACCGACGATCGTACCGCAAGTCTCTTAGGTCACTTGTTTACTCCATACTAACGTTCAATGGAACAGTAACTGAATGTCTCGATGCCTGTCTGCCTGCTTTACATAACAAGTCACGTGACCCACTGTCTGTACGAGCGACCCATTTTCACGGGGTGGTGTACAGGGGATGGTGTACATCTATAACAAAGTCAACTGTCTGTACTCCGTTTTAGTAAACGGGGGTGGTGTACCTAATAAACTGGACGTGTGCACATCTGCTTCATATAACAAAGTCACGTGACTCACTGTCTGTAGGAGCGATCCGTTTTAGTAAACGGGGGGGGGGTACCTAATAAACTGTCTGGTAAGTGTGCGTCTATGTAATTGCCCCGTTCCTCGTCCCAGGTTCACCATGTGCATACAAACACTATGTAAACGTAAGCCTGCTTGTGTTTCTCATATAGATCATGTATGTATTATGTCTAGTGTGTGACGGACAGCGTCTATTTTATATACACCAGTACCTTGTGTTTAATACTATCTTTCCCCATGGGGACATTAAAGTTTATCCTGTCCTATATGTCTGTGTATCTTACCTGTATCTTACCTGTTCCTGTCCCATTGAGGTCATCCCAGGTGAGGTGAGGCCCACCTGTCCCTATGAACGGTTATAACTGTCTATGAATGACTTTGTCTGTGTATCTTACCTGTATCTTACCTGTTCCTGTCCCATTGAGGTCATCCCAGGTGAGGTGAGGCCCACCTGTCCCTATGAACGGTTATAACTGTCTATGAATGACTTTGTCTGTGTATCTTACCTGTACCTTACCTGTTCCTGTCCCATTGAGGTCATCCCAGGCGAGGTGAGGCTCACCTGTCTTTATGTACGCTTATGAACGGTTATAACTGTCTATGAGTGACTTTGTCTGTGCATCTTACCTGTTCCTGTCCCATTGAGGTCATTCCAGGCGAGGTGATCATCTGTCCGGCCATCTGACCCACGGGGGCCATGCCGTTGGCGTTGGTAGCCATGGAGACGTTGAGGTTCATTCCGTTGCCGTTGTACATGGCCGCGCCCCAGTTGGTCTGCTGCTGCTGGGTGAACTGGGGCGGAGACTGCTGAGTACTGAACATACTGGAGAGGTCATCCCAGGAGAGAGAGAGAGAACGATAGAGAGAATGACTTTGTCTGTGATCTTACCTGATCTTAGTTCCTGTCCCAGAGAGAGGTGAGAGAGGCCCAGAGAACGATAACTGAGAATGACTTTGTCTGAGACCTGTACCTTACCTGAGAGAGGTCATCCCAGAGAGAGAGAGAGAACGGTTATAACTGAGAATGAGAGAGATCTTAGAGAGAGAGAGAGAGAGATAAAGACCAAGAGAAGAGATAAAGACCAAGAGAATGAGAGAGAGAGAGAGACAGAGAGATAATGAGAGAGAGAGATAATGAGAGATAATGAGAGAGAGAGATAAAGACCAAGAGAGAGAGAGAGAAAGAGACAGGGAGATAAAGACAGAGAGAGAAAGAGATAAAGACCAAGAGAGAGAGAGAGAAAGAGACAGGGAGATAAAGACAGAGAGATAAAGAGATAAAGACCAAGAGAGAGAGAGAGAGATATTTGTAGACAGATTGTTAACATCTACAGACAACTGAATGTCTGATAAGAAACATTGTAATAAATAACGAGCCCTCTATGAGCCCTCTATGAGCCCTCTATGAGCTCTCTATGAGCTCTCTATGAGCCCTCTATGAGCCCTCTATGAGCTCTCTATGAGCTCTCTATGAGCCCTCTATGAGCCCTCTATGAGCCCTCTATGAGCTCTCTCTTTGACCTCTGATTATTGGGACAGTTTTACTGTACAGGTTTTCATAGCCCAACCCTGTGGCCCCCCTCTTTCTCACTCACCTGTTTCCTCCCATGTTCCCCTGGGGCGGCCAACCGTTTAGGTCAGGCGACGCCTGGAAATTGGCGTTGCCTTGCTGCTGCATCATGGGGGATTGGGCGTGGGCCATCCTGGGGGACAACAGGGGACTCTGGGGCGTGGCCTGACCCCCAAACCCTCCGTCAGGCTGCTGGGACATACCTGGTAGGGTTAGAGGTCAGGGGTCAGTACTGGACAGAGGGGAGTGGGGGTTAAAGGTCAAACAGGTCTGGTCTAGAATGCTCCTGGGTGATGTTTCCCTAGGTACAGATCTGGGATCAGCCTTCTATTCCCCAATCCTAACCTTTACACAGTGTTTCCCAAACTCTGTCTCGGGGACCGCAAGGCGTGCACATTATTCCCCCCCCCCCTAACACTACACAACTGATTCAAATAAAGCTTAATGATGAGTTGATTATTTTAAAATCAGCTGTGTAGATCTGTGTGTGTGCTGCATCATGGGGGGGCGTGGGCCATCCTGGGGGACAACAGGTACCCATTGGGAAAAACCCTACTAAACTGACCCTAGGTCAGGGTTAGAGGTCAGGGGTCTCCTGGGGGAGTGGCCTAAACCATCTAAAAACATCGCTCTAACACTGAGGTATCCATACATTTTATTATAATAATAATAAAAAAATACATTTAAATGTAGGACTCTCTTTTTCAGTGAAATACAAATGGCAAAGTGCTACATCTTTCCAGACTGATTATATTAATGTGTGTTTCGGTCGGTCCCTGACCCAGTTCAAAGGTTAAAGGACAGTCAGCGACACAGGTACACCTGATGGAAACAGCCACAAACACACAGTATATACTCTCTCAGAACAGGAAAACAAACTACTGGCTGAAAACAGAAAGGATTCAGTCATATTCAGTTACCTCTCTGACAGAATACAAAAAATGTCCTCTCAATAGTTGACTTATTATAATAATAATAATAATATTATATGCCATTTAGCAGACGCTTTTATCCAAAGAGTCCATACACACACACACACACACACACACACACACACACACACACACACACACACACACACACACACACACACACACACACACACACACACACACACACACACACACACACACACACACACACAAAAGGTTCAGAGGACATCTGTTAGTGTTCACGGAGTGTACAGGCATTCCAACGGTAGGGAAGATTACATGCATGTCAGTGGTCCTGTCCAAAATTCTACCCTATTCCTTACATAGTGCACTCCCCTTTGACCAGAGGGCTCTGTAGGGAATAGGGTGCCATTTTGGGGGGGGGGGACAACGACACATATTTAGCAGCCGAGGATAGAGGGAGTGGAGGAATGCAAGGACGGGGGAGAGAGAGGGATCAACCACACCACCCACCACCACACTATGTCACACAGGACTATTTTCCAGATTAACCTGGGGTTACATACTACACTGGGAGACTAAAGGGGGATTAAAACCAGATTTATGTCTGATTAAATATTGATCTGATTGATATGCATTAAATGGGACATTCAGTCACATCAAGCAGCATTACAAAGTCCCAATAAAATAATATATATACAATATATTATATAATATAATATATATATACAATATATAATATATATATATATAAATTAAAAACACTGACTGAGCTGATTTATAAAGGAACGTTTTTTACTTGTCTTTACGTACCTTAGTTGAACGCACTGACTGTTATCTTACTACATTTGTACACACTGTATATAGATTTTTGCTACTGTGTTATTGACTGCATGTTTTGTTTACTCCATGTGTAACTCTGTGTTGTTGTTTTGTGTCTCACTGCTTTGCTTTATCTTGACCAGGTCGCAGTTGTAAATAAGAACTTGTTCTCAACTGGCCTACCTGGTTAAATAAAATGATAAAAAAAAAAATATATATATATATATATATATAATTGATAAGGGTGTCTGTCTGCTAAATGTACTTTGTATGGTACCATTTCCTGTCCATCTACTGCCCTCTAGTGGAACATATGTTTTATGGCCTAAATCAGGATAACCAATCAGGATTGGCTATTAAATCAGGAGGACCAATCAGGATTGGCTATTAAATCACGAGGACCAATCAGGATTGGCTATTAAATCACGAGGACCAATCAGGATTGGCTATTAAATCACGAGGACCAATCAGGATTGGCTATTAAATCACGAGGACCAATCAGGATTGGCTATTAAATCACGAGGACCAATCAGGATTGGCTATTAAATCACGAGGACCAATCAGGATTGGCTATTAAATCACGAGGACCAATCAGGATTGGCTATTAAATCACGAGGACCAATCAGGATTGGCTATTAAATCACGAGGACCAATCAGGATTGGCTATTAAATCACGAGGACCAATCAGGATTGGCTATTAAATCAGGAGGACCAATCAGAGTTGGCTATTAAATCAGAGTTGGCTATTAATCAGAGGACCAATCAGGGTTGGCTATTCATCAGGAGGACCAATCAGGGTTGGCTATTAAATCATGAGGACCAATCAGGATTGGCTATTAAATCAGGGGGACCAATCAGGGTTGGCTATTAATCAGAAGGACCAATCAGAGTTGGCTATTAAATCAGGAGGACCAATCAATATTGGCTATTAAATCAGGAGGACCAATCAGTATTGGCTATTAAATCAGGAGGACCAATCAGAGTTGGCTATTAATCAGAAGGACCAATCAGAGTTGGCTATTAATCAGGAGGACCGATCAGGGTTGGCTATTCATCAGGAGGACCAATCAGGATTGGCTATTCATCAGGAGGACCAATCAGGATTGGCTATTCATCAGGAGGACCAATCAGGATTGGCTATTCACCAGGAGGACCAATCAGGATTGGCTATTCACCAGGAGGACCAATCAGGATTGGCTATTCACCAGGAGGACCAATCAGGATTGGCTATTCATCAGGAGTACCAATCAGGATTGGCTATTCATCAGGAGGTAACTCCATGTGTAACTCTGTGTTGTTGTTTGTGTCTCACTGCTGTGCTTTATTCTTGGCCAGGTCGCAGTTGTAAATGAGAACTACCTACCTGGTTAAATAAAGGTGTTCTCAACTGGCCTACCTGGTTAAATAAAGGTGTTCTCAACTACCTACCTGGTTAAATAAAGGTGTTCTCAACTGGCCGACCTGGTTAAATAAAGGTGTTCTCAACTGGCCTACCTGGTTAAATAAAGGTGTTCTCAACTCGCCTACCTGGTTAAATAAAGGTGTTCTCAACTAGCCTACCTGGTTAAATAAAGGTGCTCTCAACTAGCCTACCTGGTTAAATAAAGGTGTTCTCAACTAGCCTACCTGGTTAAATAAAGGTGTTCTCAACTAGCCTACTTGGTTAAATAAAGGTGTTCTCAACTCGCCTACCTGGTTAAATAAAGGTGTTCTCAACTAGCCTACCTGGTTAAATAAAGGTGTTCTCAACTAGCCTACCTGGTTAAATAAATAAAGGTGCTCTCAACTGGCCTACCTGGTTAAATAAAGGTGAAATAAATAAATAAATAAAAAGGTAGATTCATCTAATCGTTATCGATGTAGTGGTCATTTGAGGGTGAGCAGCATAGCACTTATATTAAGCATGTAATATGCTGTATGGCTGGACAGACACACCCCTGGGGTATGGGGGGAGGTATGGCTGGACAGACACACCCCCTGAGGGGGGGGGGGTTATGGCTGGACAGACACACCCCTGGGGTATGGGGGGGGGGGGGAGGGGGGTATGGCTGGACAGACACACCCCTGGGGTATGGGGGGGGGGGTATGGCTGGACAGACACACCCCTGAGGTAGGGGGTATAGCTGGTGGGTTGTAAGACCGTAGTACCTGAGTTTGGGAACTGAAAGGCACTGAGCTGCTGTACATGAGGGCTGACTACGTCCCCAAACTGTCCTGATCCCCCCATCATCATCATCTGGGAGGAAGGAGAGCCATGCAGGGCTTGGTGGGGAGGGAGAGAGGAGGGCAGGCTGGGCGAGATGGGGGAGAAAGGGCTGGTAGAGGGGTGAGGAGGAGGAGGTGTGGCCAGGCCTGGGCCTGTACTGGTACCGTAGCTGGGTGGGTAGGGGAACTGCTGGGGATTGGTGGTCTGTGGGATCCGAGGGTTACTCAGGCCTCCTGATAGGCCACTTGCAGCAGCCGCGGCGGCCATATTGGGAGGTAGGTTGAGTCCCTGGGTTCTCATCACCATGTTCCTCTGCTGCTGCTGCTGCTGTCTTTGATGCTCCAGCTGACGTTGCCGCAGGTGGTTGTTGAGGAGTTCTCTCTGCCGTTGTGCCAACATCTGTGCATTGATGGTCCCCTGGGAAGAGAAGGAAAAGGAGACGGAGTTAGATTGAACAACTTCTACAAAATGATCATTGGTTTCTGGTGAATTCAAATACTGGTATTTTAATTATTATCTGGTTACTGCGCGAGTCAGGAAGTTACCTGGTTGTTTTGTTGGACTGTAGAGGTTCATATTGATATATAATCTGTTACCTGGTTGGGGTTGTTGGACTGTAGAGGTTCATATTGATATATAATCTCAGTTACCTGGTTGGGGTTGTTGGACTGTAGAGGTTCATATTGATATATAATCTCAGTTACCTGGTTGGGGTTGTTGGACTGTAGAGGTTCATATTGATATATAATCTGTTACCTGGTTGGGGTTGTTGGACTGTAGAGGTTCATATTGATATATAATCTCAGTTACCTGGTTGGGGTTGTTGGACTGTAGAGGTTCATATTGATATATAATCTCAGTTACCTGGTTGGGGTTGTTGGACTGTAGAGGTTCATATTGATATATAATCTGTTACCTGGTTGGGGTTGTTGGACTGTAGAGGTTCATATTGATATATAATCTCAGTTACCTGGTTGGGGTTGTTGGACTGTAGAGGTTCATATTGATATATAATCTCAGTTACCTGGTTGGGGTTGTTGGACTGTAGAGGTTCATATTGATATATAATCTGTTACCTGGTTGGGGTTGTTGGACTGTAGAGGTTCATATTGATATATAATCTCAGTTACCTGGTTGGGGTTGTTGGACTGTAGAGGTTCATATTGATATATAATCTCAGTTACCTGGTTGGGGTTGTTGGACTGTAGAGGTTCATATTGATATATAATCTGTTACCTGGTTGGGGTTGTTGGACTGTAGAGGTTCATATTGATATATAATCTGTTACCTGGTTGGGGTTGTTGGACTGTAGAGGTTCATATTGATATATAATCTGTTACCTGGTTGGGGTTGTTGGACTGTAGAGGTTCATATTGATATATAATCTCAGTTACCTGGTTGGGGTTGTTGGACTGTAGAGGTTCATATTGATATATAATCTTAGTTACCTGGTTGTTTTGATGGACTGTAGAGGTTCATATTGATATATAATCTCAGTTACCTGGTTGGGGTTGTTGGACTGTAGAGGTTCATATTGATATATAATCTTAGTTACCTGGTTGTTTTGATGGACTGTAGAGGTTCATATTGATATATAATCTCAGTTACCTGGTTGGGGTTGTTGGACTGTAGAGGTTCATATTGATATATAATCTGTTACCTGGTTGGGGTTGTTGGACTGTAGAGGTTCATATTGATATATAATCTCAGTTACCTGGTTGGGGTTGTTGGACTGTAGAGGTTCATATTGATATATAATCTCAGTTACCTGGTTGGGGTTGTTGGACTGTAGAGGTTCATATTGATATATAATCTGTTACCTGGTTGGGGTTGTTGGACTGTAGAGGTTCATATTGATATATAATCTGTTAGGTTGGGGTTGTTGGACTGTAGTTCATATTGATATATAATCTGTTACCTGGTTGGGGTTGTTGGACTGTAGAGGTTCATATTGATATATAATCTGTTACCTGGTTGGGGTTGTTGGACTGTAGAGGTTCATATTGATATATAATCTGTTACCTGGTTGGGGTTGTTGGACTGTAGAGGTTCATATTGATATATAATCTGTTACCTGGTTGGGGTTGTTGGACTGTAGAGGTTCATATTGATATATAATCTGTTACCTGGTTGGGGTTGTTGGACTGTAGAGGTTCATATTGATATATAATCTGTTACCTGGTTGGGGTTGTTGGACTGTAGAGGTTCATATTGATATATAATCTGTTACCTGGTTGGGGTTGTTGGACTGTAGAGGTTCATATTGATATATAATCTGTTACCTGGTTGGGGTTGTTGGACTGTAGAGGTTCATATTGATATATAATCTGTTACCTGGTTGGGGTTGTTGGACTGTAGAGGTTCATATTGATATATAATCAGTTACCTGGTTGGGGTTATTGGACTGTAGAGGTTCATATTGATATATAATCTGTTACCTGGTTGGGGTTGTTGGACTGTAGAGGTTCATATTGATATATAATCTGTTACCTGGTTGGGGTTGTTGGACTGTAGAGGTTCATATTGATATATAATCTCAGTTACCTGGTTGGGGTTGTTGGACTGTAGAGGTTCATATTGATATATAATCTGTTACCTGGTTGGGGTTGTTGGACTGTAGAGGTTCATATTGATATATAATCTGTTACCTGGTTGGGGTTGTTGGACTGTAGAGGTTCATATTGATATATAATCTGTTACCTGGTTGGGGTTGTTGGACTGTAGAGGTTCATATTGATATATAATCTGTTACCTGGTTGGGGTTGTTGGACTGTAGAGGTTCATATTGATATATAATCTGTTACCTGGTTGGGGTTGTTGGACTGTAAAGTTGGGTTCATATTGGACACTCCACTCATCTGGTTCATCATTGGCTGGCGGTTCTGAGGAGAACAGGTTAACAGGTCCTTTATACCATTGACACCTGGTTGGGGTTGTTGGACTGTAGAGGTTCATATTGATATATAATCTGTTACCTGGTTGGGGTTGATGTCACATATTGATGTCACCTGGTTAAGTTGGGTTCAAAAGCCATACAGCGATCGGCACACTGCGTGACCCCAGAGCTCTAGTGACCCCAGAGCTCTAGTGACCCCAGAGCTCTAGTGACCCCAGAGCTCTAGTGACCCCAGAGCTCTAGTGACCCCAGAGCTCTAGTGGACCAGAGCTCTAGTGACCCCAGAGCTCTAGTGACCCCAGAGCTCTAGTGACCCCAGAGCTCTAGTGACCCCAGAGCTCTAGTGACCCCAGAGCTCTAGTATCGAGCGTAACATCCCCAACTAGTCAAGGCTGTGATAAGCAACACAATACCCAAACAGGAAACCCACATTGTGAAGACCTGGCCAGACCGGTTACACATTCCCCCCCCACACAGCTATTGACCTGGCTTCACTGGGTGGTTATATGAAGCCCAGTAGTGACCAGTTGTAACAGTCTGTTTAGTCAGTGATCTGCCTGTGATGTCTCTCCCTCCGTCCGTCTCTCTGTCCATCTCTCCCTCCGTCCGTCTCTCCCTCCGTCCTTCCCTCCGTCCGTCCCTCCTCCGTCCCTCCGTCCGTCCCTCCGTCCGTCCCTCTCTCCGTCCCTCCGTCCGTCCCTCCATCCGTCCGTCTCTCCGTCCGTCCGTCTCCCCCTCCGTCCGTCCGTCCATCCGTCTCCCCCTCCGTGTCTCCGTCCGTCCGTCTCCCCCCCGCCCCGTCCGTCTCCCCCTCCGCCCGTCCGTCTCCCCCTCCGCCCTTCCGTCTCCCCCTCCGCCCGTCCGTCTCCCCCTCCGCCCGTCCGTCTCCCCCTCCGCCCGTCCGTCTCCCCTCCGCCCGTCCGTCTCCCCCTCCGCCCGTCCGTCTCCCCCTCCGTCCGTCTCTCCCTCCTTGTCTCTGTCAGTCTCTCCGTCCGTCCGTCTCTCCGTCCGTCCGTCTCTCCGTCCGTCCGTCTCTCCGTCCGTCCGTCTCTCCGTCCGTCCGTCTCTCCGTCCGTCCGTCTCTCCGTCCGTCCGTCTCTCCGTCCGTCCGTCTCTCCGTCCGTCCGTCTCTCCGTCCGTCCGTCCCTCCGTCCGTCCCTCCCTCCGTCCGTCCCTCCCTCTCTCCGTCCCTCCCTCTCTCCGTCCGTCCGTCTCTCCGTCCGTCCGTCTCTCCGTCCGTCCGTCCGTCTCTCCGTCCGTCCGTCCGTCTCTCCGTCCGTCCGTCCGTCTCTCCGTCCGTCCGTCCGTCTCTCCGTCCGTCCGTCCGTCTCTCCGTCCGTCCGTCCGTCTCTCCGTCCGTCCGTCCGTCTCTCCGTCCGTCCGTCCGTCTCTCCGTCCGTCCGTCCGTCTCTCCGTCCGTCCGTCTCTCCGTCCGTCCGTCTCTCCGTCCCTCCGTCCGTCCGTCCGTCTCTCCGTCCGTCCGTCCGTCTCTCCGTCCGTCCGTCCGTCTCTCCGTCCGTCCGTCTCTCCGTCCGTCTCTCCGTCCGTCCGTCTCTCCGTCCGCCCGTCCGTCCGTCTCTCCGTCCGCCCGTCCGTCCGTCTCTCCGTCCGCCCGTCCGTCCGCCTCTCCGTCCGTCTCTCCGTCCGTCCGTCTCTCCGTCCGTCCGTCTCTCCGTCCGTCCGTCTCTCCGTCCGTCCGTCTCTCCGTCCGTCCGTCTCTCCGTCCGTCCGTCTCTCCGTCCGTCCGTCCGTCTCTCCGTCCGTCCTCCGTCTCTCCGTCCGTCCGTCTCTCCGTCCGTCCGTCTCTCCGTCCGTCCGTCCGTCCGTCTCTCCGTCCGTCTCTCCGTCCGTCCGTCCGTCCGTCTCTCCGTCCGTCTCTCCGTCCGTCCGTCCGTCCGTCTCTCCGTCCGTCCGTCTCTCCGTCCGTCCGTCCGTCTCTCCGTCCGTCCGTCCGTCTCTCCGTCCGTCCGTCCGTCCGTCCGTCCGTCCGTCCGTCTCTCCGTCCGTCTCTCCGTCCGTCCGTCTCTCCGTCCGTCCGTCTCTCCGTCCGTCCGTCTCTCCGTCCGTCTCTCCGTCCGTCCGTCCCCCTCCGTCCGTCTCTCCGTCCGTCCGTCCGTCCCTCCGTCCGTCCATCCCTCCGTCCGTCCCTCCGTCCGTCTCTCCGTCCCTCCGTCCGTCTCTCCGTCCCTCCGTCCGTCTCTCCGTCCCTGCGTCCGTCTCTCCGTCCCTCCGTCCGTCCCTCCGTCCCTCCGTCCGTCTCTCCGTCCGTCCGTCCCTCCGTCCGTCCGTCTCTCCGTCCGTCCGTCCGTCCGTCTCTCCGTCCGTCCGTCTCTCCGTCCGTCCGTCCCTCCGTCTCTCCGTCCCTCCGTCCGTCCGTCCGTCCCTCCGTCCGTCTCTCCGTCCCTCCGTCCGTCTCTCCGTCCGTCCGTCCGTCTCTCCGTCCGTCCGTCTCTCCGTCCCTCCGTCCCTCCGTCCCTCCGTCCGTCCGTCCGTCCGTCTCTCCGTCCCTCCGTCCGTCCGTCCGTCCCTCCGTCTCTCCGTCCCTCCGTCCGTCCGTCCGTCCGTCTCTCCGTCCCTCCGTCCGTCCGTCCCTCCGTCCGTCTCTCCGTCCGTCCGTCCGTCTCTCCGTCCGTCCCTCCGTCCGTCCGTCTCTCCGTCCGTCCGTCCGTCTCTCCGTCCGTCCGTCTCTCCGTCCGTCCGTCCGTCTCTCCGTCCGTCCGTCCGTCCGTCCGTCTCTCCGTCCGTCCGTCTCTCCGTCCGTCCGTCCGTCTCTCCGTCCGTCCGTCTCTCCGTCCGTCCGTCCGTCTCTCCGTCAGTCTCTCCGTCCGTCCGTCTCTCCGTCCGTCTCTCCGTCCGTCCGTCCGTCTCTCCGTCCGTCCGTCCGTCCGTCTCTCCGTCCGTCCGTCCGTCTCTCCGTCCGTCTCTCCGTCCCTCCGTCCGTCTCTCCGTCCCTCCCTCCGTCCGTCTCTCCGTCCGTCCGTCCGTCTCTCCGTCCGTCCGTCTCTCCGTCCGTCCGTCCGTCCGTCTCTCCGTCCGTCCGTCCGTCCGTCTCTCCGTCCGTCCGTCCGTCTCTCCGTCCGTCCGTCCGTCTCTCCGTCCGTCTCTCCGTCCGTCCGTCCGTCTCTCCGTCCGTCCGTCCGTCCCTCCGTCCGTCAGTCTCTCCGTCCGTCCGTCCGTCCGTCCGTCCGTCCGTCTCTCCGTCCGTCCGTCCGTCTCTCCGTCCGTCCGTCCGTCCGTCTCTCCGTCCGTCCGTCTCTCCGTCCGTCCGTCCGTCCGTCCCTCCGTCCGTCCCTCCGTCCGTCCCTCCGTCCGTCTCTCCGTCCCTCCGTCTCTCCGTCCGTCCGTCCGTCTCTCCGTCCGTCCGTCTCTCCGTCCGTCCGTCCGTCTCTCCGTCCGTCCGTCTCTCCGTCCGTCCGTCCGTCTCTCCGTCCGTCCGTCCGTCTCTCCGTCCGTCCGTCCGTCTCTCCGTCCGTCCGTCCGTCTCTCCGTCCGTCCGTCCGTCTCTCCGTCCGTCCGTCCGTCTCTCCGTCCGTCCGTCCGTCTCTCCGTCCGTCCGTCCGTCTCTCCGTCCGTCCGTCCGTCCGTCCGTCCGTCTCTCCGTCCGTCTCTCCGTCCGTCTCTCCGTCCGTCCGTCTCTCCGTCCGTCTCTCCGTCCGTCTCTCCGTCCGTCCGTCCGTCCGTCCGTCAGTCTCTCCGTCCGTCCGTCCGTCTCTCCGTCCGTCCGTCCGTCTCTCCGTCCGTCCGTCCGTCTCTCCGTCCGTCCGTCCGTCTCTCCGTCCGTCCGTCCGTCTCTCTCTCCGTCCGTCCGTCTCTCCGTCCGTCCGTCTCTCCGTCCGTCCGTCCGTCTCTCCGTCCGTCCGTCCCTCCGTCCGTCCGTCCGTCTCTCCGTCCGTCCGTCCGTCCGTCTCTCCGTCCGTCCGTCTCTCCGTCCGTCCGTCTCTCCGTCCGTCCGTCCGTCTCTCCGTCCGTCTCTCCGTCCGTCCGTCTCTCCGTCCGTCCGTCCGTCTCTCCGTCAGTCTCTCCGTCCGTCCGTCCGTCTCTCCGTCCGTCCGTCCGTCCGTCTCTCCGTCCGTCTCTCCGTCCGTCCGTCCGTCCGTCCGTCTCTCCGTCCGTCTCTCCGTCCCTCCGTCCGTCTCTCCGTCCGTCCGTCCGTCTCTCCGTCCGTCTCTCCGTCCCTCCGTCCGTCTCTCCGTCCCTCTCTCCGTCCCTCCGTCCGTCTCTCCGTCCGTCCGTCCGTCTCTCCGTCCGTCCGTCCGTCCGTCCGTCTCTCCGTCCGTCCGTCTCTCCGTCCGTCCGTCTCTCCGTCCGTCCGTCCGTCCGTCTCTCCGTCCGTCCGTCCGTCTCTCCGTCCGTCCGTCCTCCGTCCGTCCGTCCGTCTCTCCGTCCGTCCGTCCGTCTCTCCGTCCGTCTCTCCGTCCGTCCGTCCGTCTCTCCGTCCGTCCGTCTCTCCGTCCGTCTCTCCGTCCGTCCGTCCGTCTCTCCGTCCCTCCGTCCGTCCGTCCGTCCCTCCGTCCCTCCGTCCGTCCGTCCGTCCGTCCGTCCGTCCGTCCCTCCGTCCGTCCGTCCGTCCGTCCGTCTCTCCGTCCGTCCGTCTCTCCGTCCGTCCGTCCCTCCGTCCGTCCGTCTCTCCGTCCGTCCGTCCGTCTCTCCGTCCGTCCGTCTCTCCGTCCGTCCGTCTCTCCGTCCGTCTCTCCGTCCGTCCGTCCGTCCGTCCCTCCGTCCGTCCGTCTCTCCGTCCGTCCGTCCGTCCGTCCCTCCGTCCGTCCGTCCGTCTCTCCGTCCGTCCGTCCGTCTCTCCGTCCGTCCGTCTCTCCGTCCCTCCGTCCGTCCGTCTCTCCGTCCGTCCGTCCGTCTCTCCGTCCGTCTCTCCGTCCGTCCGTCTCTCCGTCCGTCCGTCTCTCCGTCCGTCCGTCTCTCCGTCCGTCCGTCTCTCCGTCCGTCCGTCTCTCCGTCCGTCCGTCTCTCCGTCCGTCCGTCCGTCTCTCCGTCCGTCTCTCCGTCCCTCCGTCCGTCTCTCCGTCCCTCCGTCCGTCTCTCCGTCTCTCCGTCCGTCTCTCCGTCCCTCCGTCCGTCTCTCCGTCCGTCTCTCCGTCCGTCTCTCCGTCCGTCCGTCCGTCTCTCCGTCCGTCCGTCCGTCTCTCCGTCCGTCCGTCCGTCTCTCCGTCCGTCCGTCCGTCTCTCCGTCCGTCCGTCCGTCTCTCCGTCCGTCTCTCCGTCCGTCCGTCCGTCTCTCCGTCCGTCTCTCCGTCCGTCCGTCCGTCTCTCCGTCCGTCTCTCCGTCCGTCCGTCCGTCTCTCCGTCCGTCTCTCCCTCCCTCCCTCCCTCCCTCCGTCCGTCCGTCTCTCCGTCCGTCCGTCCGTCTCTCCGTCTCTCCTTCCCTCTGCCGTCTGTGTCTCAGTCCGTCCATCCGTCTGTCTCTCAGTCCGTCTGTCTCTCTCTCTCCGCCCGTCCCTCCCTCACTCACTCACTCCCTGCCTGTCTCTCCGTCCGTCTCTCTCTGTCTCCGTCCGTCCGTCCCTCCCTCACTCACTCACTCCCTGCCTGTCACTCACTCCCTGCCTGTCACTCACTCCCTGCCTGTCACTCACTCCCTCCGTCTGTCACTCACTCCCTCCGTCTGTCACTCACTCCCTCCGTCTGTCACTCACTCCCTCCGTCTGTCACTCACTCCCTCCGTCTGTCACTCACTCCCTCCGTCTGTCACTCACTCCCTCCGTCTGTCACTCACTCCCTCCGTCTGTCACTCACTCCCTCCGTCTGTCACTCACTCCCTCCGTCTGTCACTCACTCCCTCCGTCTGTCACTCACTCCCTCCGTCTGTCACTCACTCCCTCCGTCTGTCACTCACTCCCTCCGTCCGTCCGTCACTCACTCCCTCCGTCCGTCACTCACTCCCTCCGTCCGTCACTCACTCCCTCCGTCCGTCCGTCCGTCCGTCTCTCCGTCCGTCTCTGTACCTGTTGTACCTGTAGCCGGTGCTGCAGCTGTAGCCTCAGTGTATTAGGCTGGTTAGGAACCACCGCCTGGGGCCTCAGCCTCATGATGGGGTATCCTGGTCTGGGGCCCATCTGGACAGCCATGGGGTGGAAGCCTTGCCCTGTGGGTAGAGGAGGAAAATTATTACTTTTTCATAGCTCTGTTCTCCCTTTGCAGAAGGCATATAGTCAATGTGTTTGGAATATCGAATCGCAATACATATAGAATTGTGATACAATACTTTGTTATATACCCTTTGTTGGCAATGACAGAGGTCAAACGTTTTCTGTAAGTCTTCACAAGGTTCACACACTGTTGCTGGTATTTTGCTTTACACGGATCAGTCGTCCTGGGCCCTTTGCAGAAAAACAGCCCCAAAGCATGATGTTTCCACCCCCATGCTTCACAGTAGGAATGGTGTTCTTTGGATGCAACTCAGCATTCTTTGTCCTCCAAACACGACGAGTTGAGTTTTTACCAAAAAGTTATATTTTGTTTTCATCTGACCATATGACATTTTCCCAATCTTCTTCTGGATAATCCAAATGCACTCTAGTAAACTTCAGACGGGCCTGGACATGTACTGGCTTAAGCAGGGGGACACGTCTGGCACTGCAGGATTTGAGTCCCTGGCGGCGTAGTGTGTTACTGATGGTAGGCTTTGTTACTTTGGTCCCAGCTCTCTGCAGGTCATTTACTAGGTCCCCCCGTGTGGTTCTGGGATTTTTGCTCACCGTTCTTGTGATCATTTTGACCCCACGGGGTGAGATCTTGCGTGGCCCCAGATCGAGGGAGATTAGCAGTGGTCTTGTATGTCTTTCATTTCCTAATAATTACTCCCACAGTTGATTTTTTCAAACCAAGCTGCTTACCTGTTGCAGATTCAGTCTACAATTTTGTTTCTGGTGTCCTTTATAATAATAATAATAATATAATAATAATAATAACAGCTCTTTGGTCTTGGCTATAGTAGAGTTTGGAGTGTGACTGTTTGAGGTTGTGGACAGGTTGAGGTTGTGGACAGGTGTCTTTTATACTGATAACAAGTTCAAACAGGTGCCATTAATACAGGTAACGAGTGGAGGACAGAGGAGCCTCTTAAAGAAGAAGTTACGGGTCTGTGAGAGCCAGAAATCTTGCTTGTTTGTAGGTTGGGCCAAAATACCAGCAACGGTGTGTGAAAACCTTGTGAAGACTTACAGAAAACGTTTGACCTCTGTCATTGCCAACAAAGAGTATATAACCTTGTATTGAGATAAACTTTTGTTTTTGGCCAAATACTTATGTTCCACCAGAATTTGCAAATAAATTCATTAGAAATCCTACAATGTGATCTTCTGGATTTTTTCTCTCTCATTTTGTCTGTCATAGTTGAAGTGTACCTATGATGAAAATTACAGGCCTCTCTCATCTTTTTAAGTGGGAGAACTTGCACCATTGGTGGCTGACTAAATACTGTTTTGCTCCACTGTATATGATCCCAATACGTATTGAATCGTAACTCAAGAATTGTGATAACATTGAATTGTGTGGTCCCTGCCAACTCCCACCACTACCTGTGGGGTCCTGCATGGGTCTGCCAGACCCAGGGTCGTGGTATCCTCTCTGGGATAGAAGGGAGCCAGGTGTGGGGTCCTGCATGGGTCTGCCGGACCCAGGGCCGTGGTACCCTCTCTGGGCTAGATGGGAGCCGGGTGGCAGGTCCTGCTGGCCGTACACTGGAGGCTTCTGGTCTAACAACATGGACGGGTCTGAAGAGAACTGATCCTGATCTACAGACTGACCCTGTTGGGAGAGGAGAGAGGGATGAGAAGGAGAGGAGAGATGGATGAGAAGGAGAGGAGAGAGGGACGAGAAGGAGAGGAGAGAGGGACGAGAAGGAGAGGAGAGAGGGATGAGAAGGAGAGGAGAGAGGGACGAGAAGGAGAGAGGGACGAGAAGGAGAGGAGAGAGGGACGAGAAGGAGAGAGGGACGAGAGGGAGAGGAGAGAGGGACGAGAAGGAGAGGAGAGAGGGACGAGAAGGAGAGGAGAGAGGGACGAGAAGGAGAGGAGAGAGGGACGAGAAGGAGAGGAGAGAGGGACGAGAAGGAGAGGAGAGAGGGACGAGAAGGAGAGGAGAGAGGGGTGAGAAGGAGGAGAGAGGGACGAGAAGGAGAGGAGAGAGGGGTGAGAAGGAGGAGAGAGGGGTGAGAAGGAGGAGAGAGGGGTGAAAAGGAGAGGAGAGAGGGGTGAGAGGAGAGAAGAGAGGGGTGAGAGGAGAGAAGAGAGGGGCGAGAAGGAGAGGAGAGAGGGACGAGAAGGAGAGGAGAGAGGGACGAGAAGGAGAGGAGAGAGGGACGAGAAAGAGAGGAGAGAGGGGCGAGAAAGAGAGGAGAGAGGGGTGAGGAGAGAGAGGAGAGAAGAGAGGAGGAGGGGAGAAGGAGAGGAGAGAGGGGTGAGAAGGAGAGGAGAGAGGGGTGAGAAGGAGAGGAGAGAGGGGTGAGAAGGAGAGGAGAGAGGGGTGAGAAGGAGGAGAGAGGGGTGAGAAGGAGAGGAGAGAGGAGATAGATGGGTGAGAGGAGAGAAGAGAGGGGTGAGAGGAGAGAAGAGAGGGGTGAGAGGAGAGGAGAGAGGGGTGAGAAGGAGAGGAGAGAGGGGTGAGAAGGAGAGGAGAGAGGGGTGAGAAGGAGAGGAGAGAGGGGTGAGAAGGAGAGGAGAGAGGGGTGAGAAGGAGAGGAGAGAGGGGTGAGAAGGAGAGGAGAGAGGGGTGAGAAGGAGAGGAGAGAGGGGTGAGAAGGAGAGGAGAGAGGGGTGAGAAGGAGAGGAGAGAGGGATGAGAAGGAGAGGAGAAAGAGATGAGGGATGAGAAGGAGAGGAGAGAGGGGTGAGAAGGAGAGGAGAAAGAGATGAGGGATGAGAAGGAGAGGAGAGAGGGGTGAGAAGGAGAGGAGAAAGAGATGAGGGATGAGAAGGAGAGGAGAAAGAGATGAGGGATGAGAAGGAGAGGAGAGAGGGATGAGAAGGAGAGGAGAAAGAGATGAGGGATGAGAAGGAGAGGAGAGAGGGGTGAGAAGGAGAGGAGAAAGAGATGAGGGATGAGAAGGAGAGGAGAAAGAGATGAGGGATGAGAAGGAGAGGAGAGAGGGATGAGAAGGAGAGGAGAAAGATGAGGGATGAGAAGGAGAGGAGAAAGAGATGAGGGATGAGAAGGAGAGGAGGATCAACTGATATATGTAAGAGGGAACATCCAAGAAGGAGACGAAGGAGCTACAGAACAATGAGAAGGAGGAGAGAAAGAAGAGATGGAAGAGCTGAAAAATAAGTAAGAGTCAGGACAGAGGCGGTAGAGTCAGGACAGAGGCGGTAGAGTCAGGACAGAGGCGGTAGAGTCAGGACAGAGGCGGTAGAGTCAGGACAGAGGCGGTAGAGTCAGGACAGAGGCGGTAGAGTCAGGACAGAGGCGGTAGAGTCAGGACAGAGGCGGTAGAGTCAGGACAGAGGCGGTAGAGTCAGGACAGAGGCGGTAGAGTCAGGACAGAGGCGGTAGAGTCAGGACAGAGGCGGTAGAGTCAGGACAGAGGCGGTAGAGTCAGGACAGAGACGGTAGAGTCAGGACAGAGGCGGTAGAGTCAGGACAGAGGCGGTAGAGTCAGGACAGAGGCGGTAGAGTCAGGACAGAGGCGGTAGAGTCAGGACAGAGGCGGTCAGGACAGAGGCGGTAGAGTCAGGACAGAGGCGGTAGAGTCAGGACAGAGGCGGTAGAGTCAGGACAGAGGCAGTAGAGTCAGGACAGAGGCGGTAGAGTCAGGACAGAGGCGGTAGAGTCAGGACAGAGACGACAAGAGTCAGGACAGAGACGACAAGAGTCAGGACAGAGGCGGTAGAGTCAGGACAGAGGCGGTAGAGTCAGGACAGAGGCGGTAGAGTCAGGACAGAGGCGGTAGAGTCAGGACAGAGGCGGTAGAGTCAGGACAGAGACGGTAGAGTCAGGACAGAGGCGGTAGAGTCAGGACAGAGACGGTAGAGTCAGGAGAAAAGATGGAAAATTGGACAACAAAGAAGAATGACAGACAGATGGGAACTAGTGAGAGGAGAGTGATTCTGACATGTCCCACCAGACCAGGTACACAGAAATTAGAGATGGTGGAGAGCGATAACCCTGTCAGAGATAATAAACTATTAAGACAAAGGAAGGAAGGACAGAGGCCTTTTCTTAAGTGGTTTGCTCAACTCCTCCGTCCTCTCTCCTCGAAGATAATCAAGGAGAGGGAACGTGGATGAAAATGTGCTTGTGTGAAATGAGACTCCTTCTCCACTCAGGCCAATGACATTTATGAATGTGTGAAGGGATAACATTAAGTTAATTGTGCAAGTCATTTTCTAGATTAATGATAAGAAACATATTGTTTTTAAAAACAGGTGCAATATTGTTCTCCTTTGACAAAACAAAAGCTGATTCAAAACGGGGTGTGTCAGATTTCAAAAACTTTTCCGCGAAAGACTCAGGTAGGATACACATCACTATCCTCAATGAAAGGACGGAAGAGAGACGGTGGAGGACGGACTAATCCCCAAATGAGAAAAGGCCAGCTAGAAGGAAGAAACAGAGATAGAAGACTGGGATCAGGGACAGACTGACCTGTCCCATCAGAGTCGGTATCCCCAGGGCTCTGTCTATCTCCTCCAGGCCATCAAAGTCCTTTAACACGGTGTAGAGCTGGGATAGGAGAGCCCCCTCATCACTACCACCTCCATCACCAGGCCCCTGACTCTGACCACTGGGCCCCGGAACCCCACACAACACCTCCTGCTGCTGCTGTTGCTGGGAGGCATACAGAGACCTGGGGAGAGGGGAGAGGGAGGGAGGAGGGGAGAGGGAGGGAGAAGGGGAAAGGGAGGGAGGGAGGAGGGGAAAGGGGAGGGGAGGGAGGGAGGGAGGAGGGGAAAGGGAGGGAGGAGGGGAAAGGGGAGAGGGAGGGAGGAGGGGAGAGGGAGGGAGAAGGGGAGAGGGAGGGAGAAGGGGAGAGGGAGGGAGGAGGGGAGAGGGAGGGAGGAGGGGAGAGGGAGGAGGAGGGGAGAGGGAGGGAGGAGGGGAGAGAGGAGGGAGAGGGGGGAGGAGGGGAGAGGGAGGGAGAAGGGGAAAGGGGAGAGGGAGGGAGGAGGGGGAGGGAGAGGGAAGGAGGAGGGGAGACGGAGGGAGGAGGGGAGAGGGAGGGAGGAGGGGGAGGGGAGGAGGAAGGAGGAGGGGAGAGGGAGGGAGGGAGGAGGGGAGAGGGAGGGAGGAGGGGAGAGGAGAGGGAAGGAGGGGAGAGGAGAGGGAGGGGGAGAGGGAGGGAGGGGGGAGAGGGAGGAGGGGAGAGGGAGGGAGGAGGGAGAGGGGAGGAGGGGGGAGAGGGAGGGAGGGGGAGAGGGAGGGAGGGGGAGAGGGAGGGAGGGGGAGAGGGGAGGGAGAGGGGGAAAGGGGAGAGGGAGGAGGGGAGAGGGAGGGAGGAGGTGAGAGGGAGGGAGGAGGGAGAGGGAAGGAGGAGGGGAGAGGGAAGGAGGAGGGGAGAGGGAGGGAGGAGGGGAGAGGGAGGGAGGAGGGAGAGGAGAGGGAAGGAGGAGGGGAGAGGGAGGGAGGAGGGGAGGGGAAGGAGGAGGGCAGAGGGAGGGAGGAGGGGAGAGGAGAGGGAGGGAGGAGGGGAGAGGGAGGGAGGAGGGGAGAGGAGAGGGAGGGAGGAGGGGAGAGGAGAGGGAGGGAGGAGGGGAGGAGGAGGGAGGGGGGGAGAGGGAAGGAGGAGGGGAGACGGAGGGAGGAGGGGAGAGGGAGGGAGGAGGGGAGAGGAGAGGGAAGGAGGAGGGGAGAGGGAGGGAGGGAGGAGGGGAGAGGGAGGGAGGGAGGAGGGGAGAGGAGAGGGAATACAGTAACATGGAACTCAAAACGACTTCCTGTAAAACTCCTGAAGGAATACAGTGACATGGAACTCAAAACTACTTCCTGTAAAACTCCTGAAGGAATACAGTGACATGGAACTCAAAACTACTTCCTGTAAAACTCCTGAAGGAATACAGTGACATGGAACTCAAAACGACTTCCTGTAAAACTCCTGAAGGAATACAGTAACATGGAACTCAAAACGACTTCCTGTAAAACTCCTGAAGGAATACAGTAACATGGAACTCAAAACGACTTCCTGTAAAACTCCTGAAGGAATACAGTAACATGGAACTCAAAACGACTTCCTGTAAAACTCCTGAAGGAATACAGTAACATGGAACTCAAAACGACTTCCTGTAAAACTCCTGAA
>NC_060179.1:6045477-6075477 GCF_021184085.1 Oncorhynchus gorbuscha | reverse complement strand
CACACACACACACACAGTGTTTAACACAAGTGACAGGTACGGCAGGACTTCCTGTCCCCAGCTCTTTTCCGTTTCCTGAGAAAAGTAACATGACAGGTCACGTCGACCAATAAAATATGTTTAATGATGCACTAAACGCAACAAAAAGACTAATTATGCGAATAGCTGCATGAAACGGACATATTTAAACTCACTGACTTCATTCCTTCACCAGACATCACAACGCTACATCGCAACGCTACATCGCAACGCTACATCACAACGCTACATCGCAACGCTACATCGCAACATCGCAACGCTACATCGCAACGCTACATCGCAACGCTACATCGCAACGCTACATCGCAACGCTACATCGCAACGCTACATCGCAACGCTACATCGCAACGCTACATCGCAACGCTACATCGCAACGCTACATCGCAACGCTACATCGCAACGCTGCATCGCAACGCTACATCGCAACGCTACATCACAACGCTACATCGCAACGCTACATCGCAACGCTACATCGCAACGCTACATCGCAACGCTGCATCGCAACGCTACATCGCAACGCTACATCGCAATGCTACATCACAACGCTACATCACAACGCTACATCGCAACGCAACATCACAACGCTACATCACAACGCTACATCACAACGCTACATCGCAACGCTACATCGCAACGCTACATCACAACGCTACATCACAACGCTGCATCGCAACGCTACATCACAACGCTGCATCGCAACGCTACATCACAACGCTACATCGCAACGCTGCATCACAACGCTACATCACAACGCTACATCACAACGCTACATCGCAACGCTACATCACAACGCTACATCGCAACGCTACATCACAACGCTACATCGCAACGCTACATCGCAACGCTGGCACCCACCCTTAAGTAGAGGACTCAGTGTAAAGTCCCCACACATCGGTAAATACCAATACAGTTGTTCAATTATGAGGCGAGTTGCTTTAGCCACGGAAAAAGAACAGAACCTTCCCGCTTAGCCATGATTGGCTGAGATAACGGGATGGGGCTGGACATGCTGAGAGATGAGTTGGGATTGGTCTGCCACGTAGCACCTTCTGTTTATAACATGATCTGCTCAGTAGGAGTAGATAATCCTCTACAGCTTTGTGTTTTTGGTAAATGTTAGCCGTGGAGAAGTGTCAAAGTGTTGCTGTCAACAACAACGATGCCCCTGAATTTAGCGGGTGCTAATCGACAAAGATCCGTGAGGAAAAAGTGATGGACTACTTTCTGCACAAAGATCCGTGAGGAAAAAGTGATGGGACTACTTTCTGCACAAAGATCAGTGAGGAAAAAGTGATGGGACTACTTTCTGCACATAGATCAGTGAGGAAAAAGTGATGGGACTACTTTCTGCACAAAGATCAGTGAGGAAAAAGTGATGGGACTACTTTCTGCACAAAGATCAGTGAGGAAAAAGTGATGGGACTACTTTCTGCACAAAGATCAGTGAGGAAAAAGTGATGGACTACTTTCTGCACATAGATCAGTGAGGAAAAAGTGATGGACTACTTTCTGCACAAAGATCAGTGAGGAAAAAGTGATGGGACTACTTTCTGCACAAAGATCAGTGAGGAAAAAGTGATGGGACTACTTTCTGCACAAAGATCAGTGAGGAAAAAGTGATGGGACTACTTTCTGCACAAAGATCCGTGAGGAAAAAGTGATGGGACTACTTTCTGCACAAAGATCAGTGAGGAAAAAGTGATGGGACTACTTTCTGCACATAGATCAGTGAGGAAAAAGTGATGGGACTACTTTCTGCACATAGATCAGTGAGGAAAAAGTGATGGGACTACTTTCTGCACATAGATCAGTGAGGAAAAAGTGATGGGACTACTTTCTGCACATAGATCAGTGAGGAAAAAGTGATGGGACTACTTTCTGCACAAAGATCAGTGAGGAAAAAGTGATGGGACTACTTTCTGCACAAAGATCAGTGAGGAAAAAGTGATGGGACTACTTTCTGCACATAGATCTGTGTGAACTGGAGTGACGTGACAACAACGTTGTAGCTTGTTACAATCCACCCGGACAAGACAGGAAGTGAAGCGTTGGATCCATGAGTACGGGTTGGAGTGGCTACATATTCAGATACTAAACATTTATAGTTTGAACGGAACGTCGTTTTCACTGCAAGTTTAAAGGCATAACTGTCAGCTAGCTCGCGAACGTTAGCTTGCTAGCTCACCAACTAAGGTTGTGTGTATGACTGCGTTGTAACTAATATTACGCCACCGTTTACACCTTGTGTATCATGTTGCATGTGACAAATAAACTTAGATTTGATATGATATAGTGTGTTTACCAGAGACGGTAATGTGAAGAACAACATGGCCAAGGACAAGGATAAAGTGTCTTTTTCCCTGGAGTTTCTTCTTCTTGTAGGTTTCCACTTTCACCACTTTTAGTCTTGACTTGAAATCTTTGGTTGTTTACTACACGACCGTGCTCACTCTGTTTAGCACATGGCCTCACATGTGAATCCTTAATGAGATGGGTGGGGCTAAGGCTTAAGAGGGTGTGAACGATGCTGAATGGGTGGAGACAAAGCAGGGCTCTCCAGTAGATGTAGCAAAAACATTCAAGGGCCATTCTCTCAAAAGTGACGTTACAAGTTTATCAAGTTACAAGTTACAAGTTTTTTCAAAGCAGAATTACTTTCCCATTGGTCCTCAAACGCAGTGTAGGATCTACCATTTTGCAGCTCTAAATCTCTAATTTTGCTACATAAGACCGAATATAGTTGGTCAGTCACATTTACAACATTGTTCCATTACAATAACAAAAGCTGGTGCGTGGGCTTGACTAGTCGGATTGGCTGGATTTGATCTACCATAGTGCTGAATCGCCACTACTGTCCACGGTGCTGAATCTCCACTACGGTCCACGGTGCTGAATCTCCACTACGGTCCACGGTGCTGAATCTCCACTACGGTCCACTGTGCTGAATCTCCACTACTGTCCACGGTGCTGAATCTCCACTACGGTCCACTGTGCTGAATCTCCACTACGGTCCACTGTGCTGAATCTCCACTACGGTCCACTGTGCTGAATCTCCACTACGGTCCACTGTGCTGAATCTCCACTACGGTCCACTGTGCTGAATCTCCACTACGGTCCACTGTGCTGAATCTCCACTACGGTCCACTGTGCTGAATCTCCACTACGGTCCACTGTGATGAATCTCCACTACGGTCCACTGTGCTGAATCTCCACTACGGCCCACTGTGCTGAATCTCCACTACGGTCCACTGTGCTGAATCTCCACTACGGTCCACTGTGCTGAATCTCCACTACTAGGGCGATTTGATTGTATGTTTGTTTAGCGGAGAACCTGACACTCTCTCTGTGATAAAGTCACCACAATAAGCCGGTTATCATTACATCTGCCATTATCCAAAAGTATGTGGACACCTGCTCGTCAAACATCTCATTCCAAAATCATGGGCATTAATATGGAGTTGGTCCTCCCCTTTTGCTGCTATAATAGCCTCCACTCTTCAGCCACAAGAGCATTAGTGAGGTCGGGCACTAATGTTGGGCGATTAGGCCTGGCTCGCAGTTGGTGTTCGATGAGATTGAGACCAGGGCTCTGTGCCGGCCAGTCAAGTACTTCCACACCGATCTCGATAAACCATTTCTTTATGGACCTCGCTTTGTGCACGGGGGGGCATTGTCATCCTGAAACAGGAAAGGGCCTTCCCCAAACTGTTGTCACAAAGTTGGAAGCACAGAATCGTCTAGGATGTCATCGTCTGCTGTAGCATTAAGATTTCCCTTCACGGCCTCCCAAGCGGCGCAGCGGTCTAAGGCACTGCAACACAGTGCTAGAGGCATCACTACAGACCCGGGTTCGATCCTAGGCTGTGAAGCAGCCGGCCCCGACCGGGAGACCCATAAGGTGGTGCAAAATTGGCCCAGTGTTGTCCGGGTTAGGGGAGGGTTTGGACGGCCGGGATGTCCCATCGTGGTCTAGCGACTCCTTGTGGCGGGCCGGGCGCATGCACGTTGACTTCGGTCGCCAGCTGTACAGTCTTTTCTCTGGTGCGAGTGGCTTCCGGGTTAAGCGAGCAGTGTGTCAAGAAGCAGCGCGGCTTGGCAGGGACGTGTTTTGGAGGACGGTTCTCAACCTTCGCCTCTCCAGTAAGATCATTTAAAAAGAAAAACTAGGCAAGTCAGTTAAGAACAAATTTTTATTTACAATGACGACCTACCTAGGAACAGTGGGTTAACTGGCCTTGTTCAGGGGCAGAACGGCAGATTTCGGTTACTGGCCCAACGCTCTAACCACTAGGCTGCCATTCTACTGCTGATGTTTGTCTATGGAGATTGCATGGCTGTGTGAGCAATTTTATACATCTGTCAGCAACACATCTGGCTGAAATAACCAAATACACTATTTTCTACATTGCAGAAAATAATGAAGACATCAAAACTATAAAATAACACATACGGAATCATGTAGTAACCAAAAAAGTGTTAAACAAATCAAAATATATTTTAGATTCTTCAAATAGTCACCCTTTGCCTTGATGACAGCTTTGCACACTCTTGGTATTCTCTCAACCAGCTTCATGAGGTAGTCACCTGGAATGCATTTCAATTAACAGGTGTGCCTTCTTAAAAGTTCATTTGTGGAATTTCTTTCCTTCTTTATGCGTTTGAGCCAATCAGTTGTGTTGTGACAAGGTAGGGGTGGTATACAGAAGATAGTCCTATTTGGTAAAAGACCAAGTCCATGTTATGAAAACAAAAGCTCAAATAAGCAAAAGAGAAACAACAGTCTATCATTACTTTAAGACAGATCAGTCAATACGGAACATTTCAAGAACTTTGAAAGTTTCTTCAAGTGCAGTCGCAAAAACCATCAAACACTATGATGAAACTGGCTCTCATGAGGACCTCCACTGGAAAGGAAGCCCCAGAGTTACCTCTGCTGCAGAGGACACGTTCATTAGAGTTACCAGCCTCAGAAATTGCAGCCCAAATAAATGCTTCACAGAGTTGAGGTAACAGACACATCTTAACATCAATTGTTCAGAGGAGACCGTGTAAATCAGGCCTTCGTGGTCGAATTGCTGCAAAGAAACCACTACTAAAGGACACCAATAATAAGAAGAGACTTACTTGGGTCAAGAAACACAAGCAATGGTGAATGGATGATCTCCACAGGTGTGGTTCCCACCGTGAAGCATGGAGGAGGAGATGTGATGGTGTGGGGGTGCTTTGCTGGTGACACTGTCTGTGATTTATTTAGAATTCAAGGCACACTTAAGCAGCATGGCTACCACAGTATTCTGCAGTGATACGCCATGCCATCTGGTTTGGGCTTAGTGGGACTATCATTTGTTTTCCAACAGGACAATAACCAAACACATATCCAGGCTGACCAAGAAGGAGAGTGATGGAGTGCTGTGTCAGATGACCTGGCCTCCACATTCCAGGTGAAGCTGGTTGAGAGAATGCTATTTGAAGATTTTGTTTAACACTTCTTTGGTTACTACATGATTCCATATGTGTGATTTCATAGTGTTGATGTCTTCACTATTATTCTACAATAGAATACAGTAAACATAAAGAAAACCCCTTGAATGAGTAGGTGTTCTAAAACTTTTGACCGGTAGTGTATTTGTCCTGCTACTGGTCACTATTACTCCTGTTTCCATGTATATATTATTCCTGCTACCAGTCACACTTCAACCCTGTTCTCTGTCTGTTTGTCCGCCCGTGTGTCGTGTGTCAGTCTGTCTGTTTGTCCGCCCGTGTGTCGTGTGTCAGTCTGTCTGTTTGTCCGCCCGTGTCTCGTGTGTCAGTCTGTCTGTTTGTCCGCCCGTGTGTCGTGTGTCAGTCTGTCTGTTTGTCCGCCCGTGTGTCGTGTGTCAGTCTGTCTGTTTGTCCGCCCGTGTGTCGTGTGTCAGTCTGTCTGTTTGTCCGCCCGTGTGTCAGTCTGTCTGTTTGTCCGCCCGTGTGTCAGTCTGTCTGTTTGTCCGCCCGTGTGTCAGTCTGTCTGTTTGTCCGCCCGTGTGTCAGTCTGTCTGTTTGTCCGCCCGTGTGTCAGTCTGTCTGTTTGTCCGCCCGTGTGTCAGTCAGTCTGTCTGTTTGTCCGCCCGTGTGTCAGTCAGTCTGTCTGTTTGTCCGCCCGTGTGTCAGTCAGTCTGTCTGTTTGTCCGCCCGTGTGTCAGTCAGTCTGTCTGTTTGTCCGCCCGTGTGTCAGTCAGTCTGTCTGTTTGTCCGCCCGTCCGTCAGCCCGTCCGTCCGCCAGCCAGCCAGCCGACGGATGTCCGTCCGTCCGTCACTTACTTGTATAAACAAAATGTCCCCGGTTGGTCAAATGTCTGTTGGTTTACTATTCTAGTGGGGACTTCTGGTCACAAGTATAGTCACACACACACACACACACACACACACACACACACACACACACACACACACACACACACACACACACACACACACACACACACACACACACACACACACACACACACACACACACACACACACACACACACACACACACACACACACACCTGTCTTCCTCCAGCATGGATATTATAATTGTGATGCATTATGGGAGACATTCAGAAAAAAAAAATGATAGGACATTTCTGTCGCTCGGGCCAAGCTGGCACAGGACCAATAGAAACACAGCAATACTGTGGGAGTGTGTGTGTGTTTTATATTCACGCCAAAAAACATTTAGATGATATCAACAACAGATAATATCAGAGCAGAAATGAGAAGTCTGGACTTGTTTTTGGACCTACTGTAATACCATTGGTTAAGTTTGCCCAGGATCGATCTAAGGCTGCAACAATAAGACTACATTACCCATAACCACTTGCTCCGAACCCATTCCCCTACTACCAGCCTACACTTCCCAGCTAGGTTCGAACTCCTTCACCCCCAGTCTTTTCTCCGCACACAGCAGAAATAACAGGGGGGAGGAGCCGACTGTACAAAGAGAGCAAAGCACACATCCACTTCCATATGAAAACAAACTACAGCAGATCTTACCCTGCTATTCTCTAATATAAACAGACCTATAGGCTTTCTAAACATTGACTTAAGAGAGAGTAAATAAGTTGTAGTGTCTGAGAACCAACACGAGGGGGCAGCACACTAGACGTCCCTGTCACAGATCGACTCGGGGCCCAACATTCACCCCCAGCACCGCTTCACACACGTAGTGGAGCAGGGATGAGCTGTGACAGATGCCCCAGGCTCTACCCCAAAAGGCACCCTATTCCCTACATAGTGCTATGGGACTTGGTCAAATGTAGTGCACTAGATAGGAAATTATAAACTGGGTGGTATGAGCCCTGAATGCTGATTGGCTGACAGCCGTGGTATAATCAGACCTTAAACCACGGGTACGACAAAAAAAAAAGTTATTTTTACTGCTCTATTTACATTGGTAACCAGTTTATAATAGCAATAAGGCACCTCGGGGGTTTGTGGTATATGGCCAATATACCATGGCCAAGGGTTGTGTCCAGGCACTCTGTTGCGCATAAGAACAGCCCTTAGTCATGCCTTATTGCTTAATTATGGTGCCATTTGGGATTCAGAATGCCTGGAAAGAGGCGCTGGTGTTTCCACAGTCAAAAACCGGCCTCTTGCAATAGTACACACACACACACACACACACACACACACACACACACACACACACACACACACACACACACACACACACACACACACACACACACACACACACACACACACACACACACACACACACACACACACACACACACACACACACACACAGCCACTTGGCTGCGTCCTCTGTGGGCCATATCAAGTTGCTCTGTCCAGGACCCAGTCTTTTGGATGTGTTTTCACACAGTGTGTGAGCAACGCTGGCAGAGACAGGATATGGCAGGGAGAGAGGACCCTAGATGAGGTCAGCGATGATGTCATGATCGCGTTCTCTACTCCCTCTCCGTCCTTAGTGAGCTATATAGAATGTGATTTGGGACACAACTCATATCTAACATTAACGCTATTATTAATCCACGTAAGTCATTGAGAACAAACAGTATTTTAAACAACGATGAGAATACTTTGAGGTTCCATGTCATCTGTTTTTATTTTATTTAACCTTTATTTAACAAGGCAAGTCAGTCAAGAACATATTCTTATTTATGATGATGGCCTACCCGGGGAACTGCCTTGTTCAGGGGCAGAATGACAGATTTTTACCTTGTCAGCTCGGGGAGTTGATCCAGCAACCTTTCGGTTACTGGCCAAATGCTCTAACCACTAGGCTACCTGCCGCCTAACCACTAGGCTACCTGCCACCTCTACACTCTAACCACTAGGCTACCTGCCGCCTCTACACTCTAACCACTAGGCTACCTGCTTCTGTTACTGATGACCTTTACATCTAACCACTAGGCTACCTGCTTCTGTTACTGAAGACCTTTGGTATCTACCGTCTAGACTACCAGGGGAAAAGGTCATCTACCGTCTAGACGACCAGGGGAAAAGGTCATCTACCGTCTAGACGACCAGGGGAAAAGGTCATCTACCGTCTAGACGACCAGGGGAAAAGGTCATCTACCGTCTAGACGACCAGGGGAAAAGGTCATCTACCGTCTAGACGACCAGGGGAAAAGGTCATCTACCGTCTAGACGACCAGGGGAAAAGGTCATCTACCGTCTGACTACCGTTCGTGAATTTACAACTTTCAGATGAGACTGAAATAAGGTGACGATTAATTTTGACTGCTATTGATGTACAATATTACTAGATCTTTAAGAGTTTATTCGGAAGATAACAGCTCTATAAATATTATTTTGTGGTGCCCAGAATTTATAGTTAATTACATCTACATGATTAGCTCAATCAGGTAATATTAATTACAGAGAAAGGATTTTATAGAATAGCATGTCATATCACTTAATCCGGCAAAGCCAAAGACACAACAACACCGACTCTCTCATTCTAGAACACCGACTCTCTCATTCTAGAACACCGACTCTCTCATTCTAGAACACCGACTCTCTCATTCTAGAACACCGACTCTCTCATTCTAGAACACCGACTCTCTCATTCTAGAACACCGACTCTCTCATTCTAGATTCTCTGAATATGACACGACTTATACTTTTGACAATGAGGACCTTTATCAAGTTCCCCAGTACTAGTCAGTTTAACTTGTGGATATTATTTTTATGTCTCTGTGTGCAGTTTGGAGGGAGTTTCTATCTAACACAATGACTGGAAGTATTCATCTATTAAATACCATTCATTCAACATCAACTATCATTCCAAAAAACAAAATAAAACGATCTAATGAAAATATCACTAATCGTTAATAATCATTCCGTCAACTTGCACCCAAACCATGGTGCTACTCATCCTTTACAATTATGAGTCATAAATGAGAGAAATCTCATGCCACCCACCTGCTCAGAGCGATCATATCCTGTATCCTGTTTCTCAGTCTTCACATGGATGGGGTGTTTCATCTCCGTCTTCACCTCTCCTCCTCCTCCCTCCATCCTAGCCTGCCTCTCCTTCATGCCCCCCTCCTCTTCATCCAGCAGGTACCTCAGCAGTGCATTGTCCTTCTTCTTAGGACTCAGGGGCTCCTGTTTGGGGGGGAGGTTCCCATCTGTACCCCCTCCTGTACCCACCTGGGTGTTGACGTTACTCCCCTGCTCTCCCAGCTCTTTGCCAGTGGCCTCAGCGGTGAGCTTGGCCAGGTCGACAGGAGAGGTGCTGTTCTGGAGCAGCCTGTGGAGTATTTTGTGTTTCTCCTTTAGGGATGTGGCGTGGCCCCCTGGGGCCCCTGGACCATGAGGGCCCCCCAGCCCTGACGAGGGGTCCTTGGGGTCTCCTCCTCCGTTGGGAGACGGGGGGGTGTCGAGGGGTTCGGACTTGGTGGTGAGGAGCTGGAGTAGTTTGGTGTGGCCCTTGTTGTCGTGGAGGACACGGCTCTGCGCGTTGGGGCCGTCGTTTGAGCCGTCCCTCTCCTCTTTGACGTCACCGTGGTTACCGCTGCTACCGTTCCCGTCAGTCTGTCTGTCCATCTGTCTCTGGTCGTACTGTCCACCCTGCTCTCCGTGAGGATCCACGTTAGTGCCACCTCCAACTTTCGACATCATGTGAGGGTTGACCCCTGCCCCCATCGTGATGCCGGCTGGCGACCCCATCATCTTCCTGTCCGGTGACCCTAGCGTGTGTGTGTGCGAATGCCCCCCAGCGCCATGAATGTGTGGGTGAACGCAACCGCCGTGTCCAACCCCGTGACACTCACTCAGGGCCTGCAGGGCCGACAGAGAACTACTGGTGTAACTGTTAGCCTGACTGTTAGCCTGACTGTTAGCATGACTGTTAGCATGACTGTTAGCATGACTGTTAGCATGACTGTTAGCATGACTGTTAGCATGACTGTTAGCATGACTGTTAGCCGCAGGACCGCTACCTCCTACTGCAACCCCTGTTCCAGACCCACACATCCCCACAGGGGAGGGCGAGTGCAGGCATGGGGCCACGCGAGGGCTCCCTGCCATCCCTGGACTCGCCCGGTGCCTAGGGGACAGCATCGAGTTCTGTTGCCCCAGATGGGGGCCTCCGGCTGGGGTAGGGCTGCCTCGAGACGGGCTGCTCATCCTCCAGCTGGCCCCTTGCTGGTGGGGATGGTTGGGGGGGTTCATGCCCATGCCGCCCTGCATCCCTCCAGGGTAGCCCATGGGCTGGGGAGGGCAACCGTAGCGGTAGCCCTGCATGTGTCCAGACCCGGACCCCATGGGTACGAGCCCTGGTTCTCTGGACCCTGGCCCTCCATGAGGAAGGGAGAAGGGCGTGCTGTTGGAGCTGATCGTGGTGTCCTGTCCCTGGGGCACCAGGCCAGATATTGTCCCCGGGGTTGGAGGTGTCATTGAGGGGTTGGGGACCATTGGTTTGGGGCCGGGGCCCATCACTGTCCCCTGCTGGCCCTGTCCACCGGGCCCCATGTCCTGACCCGGCCCCATACCACACACTGACTGCTCTCTGGGGATAACACACGGGATACAAGAGGTGGAGGTTACACACACAGTAACACAGAGCAGCAACACACACACACACACAGAACATTAAATTCTCTGGCAACAGTTCTGGTGGACATTACTGCTGTCAGCATTCCAAATCCACGCTCACTCAAAACTTGAGACATCTGTGGCATTGTGTAGTGTGACAAAACTGCACATTTTAGAATGGTATTTTATTGCATCCAGCACAAGGTGCACCTGTGTAATGATCATGCTGTTGAATCAGATTGTTGATATGCCACACCTGTCAGGTGGATGGATTATCTTGGCAAAGAAGAAATGCTCACTAACAGGGTTGTAAACAAATTTGGGGTCAGAGCTGGGGTCAGGGGTTATGGAACGTTCCTCTGTAGCAGGTGTAGAGACATGTAGAGCTGGGGTTAGGGGTTAGGGAACGTACCTCTGTAGGAGGTGTAGAGACACGTAGAGCTGGGGTTCAGGGGTTAGGGAACGTACCTCTGTAGGAGGTGTAGAGACACGTAGAGCTGGGGTTCAGGGGTTCAGGGGTTAGGGGTTAGGGAACGTACCTCTGTAGGAGGTGTAGAGACACGTAGAGCTGGGGTTCAGGGGTTCAGGGGTTAGGGAACGTACCTCTGTAGCAGGTGTAGAGACATGTAGAGCTGGGGTTCAGGGATTCAGGGGTTAGGGGTTAGGGAACGTACCTCTGTAGGAGGTGTAGAGACACGTAGAGCTGGGGTTCAGGGGTTCAGGGGTTAGGGAACGTACCTCTGTAGCAGGTGTAGAGACATGTAGAGCTGGGGTTCAGGGGTTCAGGGGTTAGGGAACGTACCTCTGTAGCAGGTGTAGAGACATGTAGAGCTGAGGTTCAGGGGTTCAGGGGTTAGGGGTTAGGGAACGTACCTCTGTAGCAGGTGTAGAGACACGTAGAGCTGGGGTTCATGGGTTCAGGGGTTAGGGGTTAGGGAACGTACCTCTGTAGCAGGTGTAGAGACACTTAGAGCTGGGGTTCAGGGGTTAGGGGTTAGGGAACGTACCTCTGTAGCAGGTGTAGAGACATGTAGAGCTGGGGTTCGTTGGTGGCAGGGGAGCGGACCAGCTTGCTCTTGGTGTGAGCCGACACGATGGTCCCGTCTGACAGAGAGAACCTGTAGATGGGGCTGAATGCCTGGCCGTGACGCAACACTGCAGAGAGACGCACAGCGGCGAGGCAGAGTTAAAGAGGCAAGCTGGGATTCAAACAACAGAGCAGGCACCCCGGCACAGCTGAGGGGCTGGAGAAACACAACTACTTTGGATGCATCCATGAAATCAACATGATGTGTTGAAATTCTCTAAGATGATATAGGTCTAGTCTAAGATGATATAGGTCTAGTCAAAGATGATCTAGGTCTAGTCTAAGATGATCTAGGTCTAGTCTAAGATGATCTAGGTCTAGTCTAAGATGATCTAGGTCTAGTCTAAGATGATATAGGTCTAGTCTAAGATGATCTAGGTCTAGTCTAAGATGATCTAGGTCTAGTCTAAGATGATCTAGGTCTAGTCTAAGATGATATAGGTCTAGTCTAAGATGATATAAGTGTAGTCTAAGATGATATAGATCTAGTCTAAGATGATATAGATCTAGTCTAAGATGATCTAGGTCTAGTCTAAGATGATATAGGTCTAGTCTAAGATGATATAGGTCTAGTCTAAGATGATATAGGTCTAGTCTAAGATGATATAGGTCTAGTCTAAGATGATATAGGTCTAGTCTAAGATGATATAGGTCTAGTCTAAGATGATCAGGTCTAGTCTAAGATGATATAGGTCTAGTCTTGATCAGGTCTAGTCTAAGATGATATAGGTCTAGTCTAAGATGATATAGGTCTAGTCTAAGATGATATAGGTCTAGTCTAAGATGATATAGGTCTAGTCTAAGATGATATAGGTCTAGTCTAAGATGATATAGGTCTAGTCTAAGATGATATAGGCCTTGTCTAAGATGATCTAGGTCTAGTCTAAGATGATCTAGGTCTAGTCTAAGATGATATAGGTCTAGTCTAAGATGATATAGGTCTAGTCTAAGATGATATAGGTCTAGTCTAAGATGATATAGGCCTTGTCAGGTAGTCTAAGATGATATAGGTCTAGTCTAAGATGATATAGGCCTTGTCTAAGATGATCTAGGTCTAGTCTAAGATGATATAGGTCTAGTCTAAGATGATATAGGTCTAGTCTAAGATGATATAGGTCTAGTCTAAGATGATATAGGTCTAGTCTAAGATGATATAGGCCTTGTCAGGTAGTCTAAGATGATATAGGCCTTGTCAGGTAGTCTAAGATGATATAGGTCTAGTCTAAGATGATATAGGTCTAGTCAAAGATGATATAGGTCTAGTCTAAGATGATATAGGTCTACTCTAAGATGATATAGGTCTAGTCTAAGATGATATAGGTCTAGTCTAAGATGATATAGGTCTAGTCTAAGATGATATAGGCCTTGTCTAAGATGATCTAGGTCTAGTCTAAGATGATATAGGTCTAGTCTAAGATGATATAGGTCTAGTCTAAGATGATATAGGTCTAGTCTAAGATGATATAGGTCTAGTCTAAGATGATATAGGCCTTGTCAGGTAGTCTAAGATGATCTAGGTCTAGTCTAAGATGATCTAGGTCTAGTCTAAGATGATCTAGGTCTAGTCTAAGATGATATAGGTCTAGTCTAAGATGATATAGGCCTTGTCTAAGATGATATAGGTCTAGTCTAAGATGATATAGGTCTTGTCAGGTAGTCTAAGATGATATAGGCTTCGTCTGGTAGTCTAAGATGATACAGGCCTCGTCTGGTAGTCTAAGATGATATAGGCTTCGTCTGGTAGTCTAAGATGATACAGGCCTCGTCTGGTAGTCTAAGATGATACAGGCCTCGTCTGGTAGTCTAAGATGATACAGGCCTCGTCTGGTAGTCTAAGATGATACAGGCCTCGTCTGGTAGTCTAAGATGATACAGGCCTCGTCTGGTAGTCTCACCCTCTTGTTGGTGTCTCTTGGCGAAGGACATCTCTCCGTCGTTCTGTAGGTGAAACCTCTGGATGCTTCTCCTCACCAGGTCTTCCCAGCCAGGCTTCATAGAGGCTCTCAGAAGACTGGTGTCTAGCGACGTGATCTTACCTAGGGACACAGCAGAGGGAGAGAGAGAGACAGGCTACTGATCACAAATGTGTGTGTGTGTATACTGTCCACACATCAGTGGCAGGTAGGAGCCAGACAGACAGACAAGTTGGTGATCCTACAGTGACTTTATACTTTACCTGACAGCCAGTTGAAAGAGGAGCACAGTGTGTGTGTGTGTGTGTGTGTGTGTGTGTGTGGTGGGCATTTATCCTGTACTATATAAATCGGTGTCAACAGTTCGATATAGAGTTTGAGGTTCTTTGTGTTCAGAAGCGTGTGTGTTAACAGGAACAGTAGCTGGTGCTTGGGCACTGCCCAGGCTGAGAGAGGGGTAGCAAACAGCTGGACGACAGGTCTCTACAATGGTTCTCTCTTGACAGTGACAACCTGAGAAACTTGCTCTGTCGTTGGCTACCTCCCTACCTAGTCATTAAAGACGGTTCTGCAATTGATTCCGTCTGACCATTTATAGATTGTTTTCTGATCGATTAAGAACTGTCTGGTGGACTGCCTTGGTCATAATTATGTGGCTGTGTGATTTGTTAATGTCAGACAGCTGGTATGATCGCAGTGCTCTGATTGGTTACCTTGCAGGTCCTGGCGGGTGGTGAAGCTCTCGTGCGTGGGGAGAACGGGTCGCTCCTTCATGGGCATCCTGCGAGCCACACATATCAGACATGACTGGAAGTCTAGAGGGGAGAGAGACAGGGGGGAGACAGGAGGGAGAGAGAGAGGAGGGGGAGAGATTGGAGGAGGGAGAGAGAGAGGAGGGAGAGAGAGAGGGGAGAAAAGGAGATAGAGAGAGGAGGGGAGAGAAAGAGAAGGGGGAGAGAGAGAGAGAGAGGAGGGAGAGAGAGAGAAGGGGAGAGATAGAGAGGAGGGGAGAGAGAGAGAGAGTATAGGGAGAGAGTGAGGAGGGGAGAGAGTGACAGGAGGGGAGAGAGAGAGGAGGGAGAGAGAGAGAGGAGGGGAGATTTCAGCCCCAGAAACTAGAATAAGCATATCATTGTCAGATTATGATAGCAAACACTCTAAAGTTTCCAAAACTGTAAAAATATTGTCTGTGAGTATAACAGAACTGATATTACAGGCGAAAGCCTGAGGAAAATCCAATCAGGAAGTGCCTCTTATTTTGAAACCTCTGTTCCTATGCATGCCTATCCTCCATTTAAAGGGATATCAACCAGATTCCTTTTTCTATGGCTTCCCCAAGGTGTCAACAGTCTTCAGACATAGTTTCAGGCTTTTATTTTGAAAAATTAGCGTGAAAGATCACATTGCGTAAGTGGATAGGTGGGGGCTCTCAGTGTGAGTTTTGCGCTACAGAGTAAAGTGGCCGGCCATTGTTCCTCCCGGTCCTATTGAAAAAGCTACACACCCGGTTGATATATTATCGAATATTTATTTTAAAAACAACCTGAGGATTGATTATTAAAAACGTTTGACATGTTTCTGTGGACATGATGGCTATTATTTGGAAAATACGTCTGCGTTGACCTCTCTTTCCTGTGGATTTCTGAACATAACGCGACAAACAAACGTCGGTATTTTGGATATAAAAAATAATCTTTATGGAACAAAAGGAACATTTGTTGTGTAACTGGGAGTGAAAACATCCGAAGATCATCAAAGATAAACTATTAATTTGATTGTCTTTCTGATTTCCGTGACCTAGCTACTTAATGCTTAGTGTACATAATGTACATAATGTTATGTTATGCTATTGATAAACTTACACAAACGCTTGGATTGCTTTCGCTGTAAAGCATATTTTCAAAATGACAGGTGGATTAACAAAAGGCTAAGCTGTGTTTTGCAATATTGCACTTGTGATTTTCATGAATATGAATATTTTTTAGTAATATTATTTGACTGTGGTGCTATGCTATTCAGTGGTTGCTGGTGACAATTATCCCGCTACCGGGATGTGCGTCAACAAGTTAAAGAGAGAAGTGGTTTATCCATACATCTCTGTTTCGGATAGATAGCTCTTTGTGTTATTGTTTGTTTAGTGTTTTCCAATTTTCCCAGAAGTGGTTCGATTCTATGGATTCTTCAAATACATTGAACTGATTTCTGTCTTTTACTTTTTCTGAGGCTCTGCTTTTGGTTGGATAGGTTCTCAAAATCGTTTTTGTATTTTCAACAAAAATCATTTGTCATTGTATTTTCTTAGGTTGTCCGGTTGGCATTTTTAGATTTGAACCTGAAAGGTCAAATATACTGTTTAGGCTTCCTACTGCCAAGTTTACACCTTTACAATTACAGTGGAACATTTTGTCCAGGAAATTGGCTAAAAGGGATTGAATTTGTTGTTGCCTAACTATTTTTTGGTCGGTTTCCACACTACTTTCCTTCCATCTGTAGCATTTCCTCATATTATACAGTTTCTTTGTCTTTGATGCCTCATGATTGCGTATTTTTCTGTTCAAGTAGACTGTGATGTTTCTGTGGTCTGATAGAGGGTGGGCTGACTGAACGCTGAGAGAATCTGGGTTGAGGTCGGTGATAAAGTAGTCTACAGTACTACTGCCAAGAGATGTGCTGTAGGGGTACCTACCGTAGGAGTGTCCTCGAAGCCTACCATTGACTATGTACAGACCCAGCGTGTGACAGAACTGCAGGAGCCCTCTATAGCGCCCTCAATTCAAATTTGAACTTCAAAACCAGTTCAAATGTCTATACATATAAATGTAATTTAAGTGGGAAGTTTACAGACACTTAGGTCGGAGTCATTAAAACTCGTTTTTCAACCACTCCACAAATGTCTCGTTAACAAACTATAGTTTTGGCAAGTCGGTTAGGACATCTACTTTGTACATGACAAGTAATTTTAACCAACAATTGTTTAAAGACAGAATATTTCACTTATAATTCACTGTATCACAATTCCAGTGGGTCAGAAGTTTACATACACTAAATTGAATGTGCCTTTTTAAACAGCTTGGAAAATTCCAGATAATGTCATGGCTTTAGAAGCTTCTGATTGGCTAATTGACATCATTTGAGTAAAATTGGAGGTGTACATGTGGATGCATTTCAAGGCCTACATTTGCTTGACATCATGGGAAAATCAAAAGAAATCAGCCAAGACCTCAGAAAACAAATTGTAGACCTCCACAAGTCTGGTTCATCCTTGGGAACAATTTCCAAACTCTTGAAGGAACCACGTTCGTCTATACAAGCAATAGTACGCAAGTATAAACACCATGGGACCACGCAGCCGTCATACCGCTCAGGAAGGAGACTCATTCTGTCTCCTAGAGATTAACATACTTTGGGGCGAAAAGTGCAAATCATTCCCAGGACAACAGCAAAGGACTTTGTGAAGATGCTGGAGGAAACAGGCACAAATGTATCTATATCCACAGTAAAATGAGTCCTATATCGACATAACCCGAAAGGCCGCTCAGCAAGGAAGAAGCCACTGCTCCAAAACTACCATAAAAAAGCCAGACTACTGTTTGCAACTGCACATGGGGACAAAGATCGTACTTTTTGGAGGAATATCGTCTGGTCTTATGAAACAAGAATAGAACTGTTTGGCCATAATGACCATTGTTATGTTTGGAGGAAAAAGGGGGAGGCTTGCAAGCCGAAGAACACCATCCCAACTGTGAAGCACGGAGGTGGCAGCATCATGTTGTGGGGGTGCTTTGCTGCAGGAGCGACTTGTGCACTTCACAAAATAGATGGCATCATGAGGCAGGAACATTATGTGGATATATTGAAGCAACATCTCAAGACATCAGTCAGGAAGTTAAAGCTTGGTCGCACATGAGTTTTCCAAATGGACAATGACCCCAAGCATACTTCCAAAGTTGTGGCAAAATGGCTTAAGGACAACAAAGTCAAGGTATCAGAGTGGCCATCACAAAGCCCTGACCTCAATCCCATAGAAAATGTGGGGGCAGAAATGAAAAAGTGTGTGTGAGCAAGGAGGCCTACAAACCTGACTCAGTTACACCAGCTCTGTCAGGAGGCCTACAAACCTGACTCAGTTACACCAGCTCTGTGAGGAGGCCTACAAACCTGACTCAGTTACACCAGCTCTGTCAGGAGGCCGACAAACCTGACTCAGTTACACCAGCTCTGTCAGGAGGCCTACAAACCTGACTCAGTTACACCAGCTCTGTCAGGAGGAAGGGGCCAAAATTCACCGAACTTATTGTGGGAAGCTTGTGGAAAGCTACCCGAAAAGTTTGACCCAAGTTAAACAATTTAAAGGAAATGCTACCAAAATTAATTGAGTGCATGTAAACGTCTGACCCACTGAGAATGTGATGAAATAAATAAAAGCTGTAATAAATCATCTCTCTCTACTATTATTCTGACATTTCACGTTCTTAAAATAAAGTGGTGATCCTAACTGACCTAAAACAGGGACTTTATATGGATTAAATGTCAGGAATTGTGAAAAACTGAGTTTAAATGTATTTGGCTAAGGCGTATGTAAACTTCTAATTTCAACTATATATATATATATATATATATATATATATATATATATAATTGATTAAGTGATTTATACCTGGAACACCAGGTGAGTGATATTAAATGTCAGGTAAAACAGGAATAAAAGTGATTCAGTCCGGAGCTCGAAGGGGAAGACTTGAATAGCCTCGATAGCTAGCTATAAGGGAATAGGACACATAACTGGTTCTAATTTCCTTAAATCAGCATGACGATCGTGTTCCAAATGGCACCCTATTCCCTTAAAATAGCTAGCTAACGCTACTAAGCATTGTTTTTTATTTTTACAAAAACACACATTAATATATATATATATATATATTTATAAATACATGTTTTTAAAAATTTCATACAAATCAATACTTGGAGTTAAATATCAATATAATATCATCCCAAAATAATATTGTGATATGTAACTATTGTTCCCCCCTCCCCATCATTAATTGAGATATGTATACTACAGCCTTGTAAACAGGCTAATTCTAGCCAGAGGAAAACCAGTGGAGAAGTAAGGTTTAGGACACACTAAAGACTATTGAGATGCACCCTGCTGTCTCCAACTGGCCAGGTGGTAGGTCAACTAAAGCTAGCCAAAGAGACAATGAAAGGAAGCCACTGTAGACTGTTGAGATGCACCCCGGTTGTCTCTGGCTAGCCAGGTCGGAAGCTGAAGCTAGCCAGGTCGGAAGCTGAAGCTAGCCAGGTCGGATGCAGAAGCTAGCCAGGTCGGAAGCTGAAGCTAGCCAGGTCGGAAGCTGAAGCTAGCCAGGTCGGAAGCTGAAGCTAGCCAGGTCGGAAGCTGAAGCTAGCCAGGTCGGAAGCTGAAGCTAGCCAGGTCGGAAGCTGAAGCTAGCCAGGTCATAAGCTGAAGCTAGCCAGGTCGGATGCAGAAGCTAGCCAGGTCGGATGCAGAAGCTAGCCAGGTCGGATGCAGAAGCTAGCCAGGTCGGATGCAGAAGCTAGCCAGGTCGGATGCAGAAGCTAGCCAGGTCGGATGCAGAAGCTAGCCAGGTCGGATGCAGAAGCTAGCTAGGTCCCAGGTCGGAAGCTGAAGCTAGCCAGGTCGGAAGCTGAAGCTAGTCAGGTTGGAAGCTGAAGCTAGTCAGGTTGGAAGCTGAAGCCAGCCAGGTTGGAAGCTGAAGCCAGCCAGGTTGGAAGCTGAAGCCAGCCAGGTTGGAAGCTGAAGCCAGCCAGGTTGGAAGTTGAAGTTTTCCAAGGACTCTCCTCTGGCTAAGTAGCTAGGGCTTAGGACACACACTATAGACCAATCCTAGCACCCTCGGTCACTCCAGCTAGCAGGCCAATGTGGCAGGCCAAAGTAGGAATAGCTAGGGTTTAGGACAGCCAATGTTAGCTTTTTTTTTTTTATTGGGGCTTTGGTAGTCAAATGCAAAACATTCTAACAGTGTTTCTGATTGTATTCTCAACGCACCGTCCTTTGCCTCCCTCCCTCCCTCCCTCCCTCCATACCTTCTGCCTCCTCCTTGATGCTCTTGGGTTCGGAGACAGCGAAACACTGCATGGTCTCATATTTCTGTTTCTGCCCCTCATGGTCGTTGGTCTCGTCCCTGTTGTCACTGTGAGGGTTGACCAGCATACGACAGTTAAACGTGTGACTGTTCCTCCTGGGACTTTCACTGGACCACGGCACACCGTTCACTACAGAGGGAGGGAGGGAGGGAGGGAGGGATGGAGGGAGAGAGAGGGAGAGAGAGAGAGAGAGGGAGGGAGAGAGGAGGGATGAGAGGGGAGGGAGAGAGGGGAGAGGGAGAGAGAGAGGGAGGGAGTGAGAGAGGGAGGGAGGGAGTGAGAGGGAGGGAGTGAGAGAGGGAGAGGAGTGAGTGAGAGAGAGGAGAGAGAGAGAGAGGAGAGGGAGAGGGAGAGGAGGGAGGGAGGGAGGAGAGAGAGAGAGAGAGAGAGAGAGAGAGAGAGAGAGAGAGAGAGAGAGAGAGAGAGAGAGAGAGAGAGAGAGAGAGAGAGAGAGAGAGAGAGAGAGAGAGAGAGAGAGAGAGAGAGAGGGAGAGAGGGAGGGAGGAGTGAGAGAGGGAGGGAGTGAGTGAGAGAGGGAGAGAGAGAGGGAGTGAGAGAGGGAGGGAGTGAGTGAGAGAGGGAGGGAGAGAGTGAGAGAGAGAGAGAGAGAGAGAGAGAGAGAGAGAGAGAGAGAGAGAGAGAGAGAGAGGAGAGGAGAGAGAGAGAGAGGATGGCGGGAGAGAGAGAGAGAGAGAGAGAGAGAGAGGGAGGGAGGGAGGGAGGGAGGGAGGGAGGGAGGGAGGGAGGGAGGGAGGGAGGGAGGGAGGGAGGGAGGGAGGGGGAGGGAGGGAGGGAGGGAGGGAGGGGGGGGATTGAGAGAGGGAGAGAGAAAAAAAGAGTCATTGTTACCAATTATTTCTGCTTTTGGGTCATCCACATGAAGATGAAAAAGACACTGAAGGAGACAGAGGAAGGTGTTTTAAAAGACCACTATGTATAAAAGACACTGAAGGAGACAGAGGAAGTATCAGAACAAGGTTGCTATGTATAAAAGACCTTGAGAATACCCAAACCCCTCTCTTCTCTCACACACACACTCTCCCATCTGTTCATGCTCTCATTCAGCTGCATGGAGGGTAGGGGGGCATTGATAATCTGTGAATCTGGGCCACAGCACAGCCCAACACAACCCTGAAGATCATTTCCCCCTTCCCAGGGTGCTCTTTTCTGCGACGCCTGCCACCCAGACGGCTTAGAGACCTCCACGTGATACACACAGGTCTCACACAGTCTCAAACGGCAGATTGTTCTCTATATAGGACCCCACTGGTATAGGACCCCACTGGTATTGGACCCCACTGGTATGGGACCCCACTGGTATGGGACCCCACTGGTATGGGACCCCCCTCTCATTGGACCCCCCTCTCATTGGACCCCCCTCTCATTGGACCCCCCTCTCATTGGACCCCCTCTCATTGGACTCCCCTCTCATTGGACTCCCCTCTCATTGGACTCCCCTCTCATTGGACTCCACTCTCATTGGACTCCACTCTCATTGGACTCCACTCTCATTGGACTCCACTCTCATTGGACTCCACTCTCATTGGACCCCACTCTCATTGGACACCCCTCTCATTGGACACCCCTCTCATTGGACCCCCTCTCATTGGACCCCCCTCTCATTGGACCCCCTCTCATTGGACCCCCTCTCATTGGACCCCCTCTCATTGGACCCCCCTCTCATAGGACGTAGAACACCAAATAATGCACGCAGAGCAGAATTAGGCCAATACCCACTAATGATCAAAATCCAGAAAACAGCCGTTAAATTCTACAACCACCTAAAAAGAAGCGATTCCCAAACCTTCCATAACAAAGAGAGATGAACCTGGAGAAGAGTCCCCTAAGCAAGCTGGTCCTGGGGCTCTGTTCACAAACTTAAACACACCCCCACAGAGCCCCAGGCCAACAGCACAATTAGACCCAACCAAATCATGAGAAAACAAAAAGATAATTACTTAACACATTGGAAAGAATTAACAAAAAAACAGAGCAAACTAGAATGCTATTTGGCCCTAAACAGAGAGTACACAGTGGCAGAATACCTGACCACTGTGACTGACCCAAAATGAAGGAAAGCTTTGACTATGTACAGACTCGGTGAGCATAGCCTTGCTATTGAGAAAGGCCGCCATAGGCAGACATGGCTCTCAAGAAAAGACAGGCTATGTGCACAATGCCCACAAAATGAGGTGGAAACTGAGCTGCACTTCCTAACCTCCTGCCCAACGTATGACCATATTAGAGACACATATTTCCCTCACATTACACAGATCCACAAAGAATTTGAAAACAAATCCAATTTTGATAAACTCCCTACTGGGTGAAATTCCAGTGTGCCATCACAGCAGCAAGATTTGTGACCCGTTGCCACAAGGAAAGGGCAACCAGTGAAGAACACGCACCATTGTAAATACAGTGGGGCAAACAAGTATTTAGTCAGCCACCAATTGTGCAAGTTCTCCCACTTAAAAAGATGAGGCCTGTAATTTTCATCATAGGTACACTTCAACTATGACAGACAAAATGAGAAAAGAAATCCAGAAAATCACATTGTAGCATTTTTATGAATTTATTTGCAAATTATGGTGGAAAATAAGTATTTGGTCACCTACAAACAAGCAAGATTTCTGGCTCTCACAGACCTGTAACTTCTTCTTTAAGAGGCTCCTCTGTCCTCCACTCGTTACCTGTATTAATGGCACCTGTTTGAACTTGTTATCAGTATAAAAGACACCTGTCCACAACCTCAAACAGTCACACTCCAAACTTCACTATGGCCAAGACCAAAGAGCTGTCAAAGGACACCAGAAGCAAAATTTTAGACCTGCACCAGGCTGGGAAGACTGAATCTGCAATAAGTAAGCAGCTTGGTTTGAATAAATCAACTATCAACAATTATTAGGAAATGGAAGACATACAAGACCACTGATAATCTCCCTCGATCTGGGGCTCCACGCAAGATCTCACCCAGTGGGGTCAAAATGATCATAAGAACGGTGAGCAAAAATCCCAGAACCACACGGGGGGACCTAGTGAATGACCTGCAGAGAGCTGGGACCAAAGTAACAAAGCCTACCATCAGTAACACACTACGCCGCCAGGGACTCAAATCCTGCAGTGCCAGACGTGTCCCCCTGCTTAAGCCAGTACATGTCCAGGCCCGTCTGAAGTTTGCTAGAGAGCATTTGGATGATCCAGAAGAAGATTGGGAGAATGTCATATGGTCAGATGAAAACAAAATATAACTTTTTGGTAAAAACTCAACTCTTCGTGTTTGGAGGACAAAGAATGCTGAGTTGCATCCAAAGAACACCATTCCTACTGTAAAGCATGGGGGTGGAAACATCATGCTTTGGGGCTGTTTTTCTGCAAAGGGACCAGGACGATTGATCCGTGTAAAGGAAAGAATGAATGGGGCCATGTATCGTGAGATTTTGAGTGAAAACCTCCTTCCATCAGCAAGGGCATTGAAGATGAAACATGGCTGGGTCTTTCAGCATGACAGAGGTAACGAGTGGAGGACAGAGGAGCCTCTTAAAGAAGAAATTACAGGTCTTTGAGAGCCAGAAATCTTGCTTGTTTGTAGGTGACCAAATACTTATATTCCACCATAATTTGCAAATAAATTCATTAAAAATCCTACAATGTGATTTTCTGGAATAGTTGAAGTGTACCTATGATGAAAATTACAGGCCTCTCATCTTTTTAAGTGGGAGAACTTGCACAATTGGTGGCTGACTAAATACTTTTTTGCCCCACTGTATATATATATAATATGACATTTGTAATGTCTTTATTGTTTTGAAACTTCTGTATGTGTAATGTTTACTGTTAATTTTTATTGTTAATTTCACTTTTGTATATTATCTACCTCACTTGCTTTGGCAATGTCAACATATGTTTCCCATGCCAATAAAGCCCCTTGAATTGAATTGACAGAGACAGAGAGCAAGAGAGAGAGAGAGAGCAAGAGAGACAGAGAGCAAGAGAGAAAGAAAGAGAGAGACCCTTGAATTGAGTGAGAGAGCGAGCAAGAGTGAGAGATGACCTGGATCTGATAGAGCCTAGAGTGCAATAGGAGTACTGAGAGTGAGCTGTTGCCCTACACTCCGACAGGCTGGGGCGATGACATACATTAACCACAACCTGCCTTCCTCTCAGGGGAAAGAGAGGAGGAAATGAGGAGTGATATAGTCAAGGAGAAAAGAAAGACAGTTACAGAGGAAAGATGGGGAGAGAGACAGAGAGAGAGAGAGAGAGAGAGAGAGAGAGAGACAGAGACAGAGACAGAGACAGAGACAGAGACAGAGACAGAGACAGAGAGACAGAGAGACAGAGAGAGAGAGAGAGAGAGAGAGAGAGAGAGAGAGAGAGAGAGAGAGTGAAAGAGAGAGAGAAAGAGAGAGGGAGAGAGAGATGGAGGGAGAGAGAGATGGAGGGAGAGAGAGATGGAGGGAGAGAGAGATGGAGGGAGAGAGAGAGAGAGAAAGAGAGAGAGATATGGAGGGATAGAGAGATGGAGGGATAGAGAGAGAGAGAGGGAGAGAGAGATGGAGAGTTACTCACCCAGGCTCTTGGGCAGCAGGTTCTTGATGAACTCAGCGTGGTCTCCTACGTGCAGGACGCTGTAGACGCTGGTGTTCATCAGCTCCTCCTGGTTATACAGCAGGTACTGGGTCACGTTCTCAGACACAAACACTATGTTACCCTCCATATTCACCACGAAGAAGAACCCATCCAGGGCCTGAGAGTGAGAGAGAGACAGAGAGAGAGAGAGAGAGAGAGAGAGAGACAGAGAGAGTGCGATGGAGGGATAGAGAGAGAGGGAGAGAGGGAGCGATGGAGAGATGGAGAGAGAGAGGAATAGAGAGAGAGGGAGAGAGGGATAGAGAGGGATAGAGAGAGAGGGATAGAGAGAGAGGGATAGAGAGAGAGGGATAGAGAGAGGGATAGAGAGAGGGATAGAGAGAGGGATAGAGAGACAGAGAGAGAGACACAGAGAGAGAGACACAGAGAGAGAGAGAGAGAGAGAGAGAGAGACAGAGAGAGAGACAGAGAGAGACAGAGAGAGAGACAGAGAGAGAGACAGAGAGAGAGACAGAGAGAGAGACAGAGAGAGAGACAGAGAGAGAGACAGAGAGAGAGAGAGAGAGAGAGAGAGAGAGAGAGAGAGAGAGAGAGAGAGAGAGAGGATAGGTTTATTCCAAAGTTGACCTTGATTTGGTTGCATCGACTTCAAATTGACTTTGTCGTTTCTGTTTGACAACAAGAGACCAAGGGAGAGAGTTAAGCGCTTTGACTATAGATATTAAACTTCTAGAAGACAAATTTTCATAAAACCCAACTTTCTCCAATGCACAACTTTTTCCAATTGTCTCTGAATTAAGCTGAATCTTTTAAAGTAGCAATACAACACGGGCCTGGTACCAATACAACACGGGCCTGGTACCAATACAACACGGGCCTGGTACCAATACAACACGGGCCTGGTACCAATACAACACGGGCCTGGTACCAATACAACACGGGCCTGGTACCAACACAACACGGGCCTGGTACCAATACAACACGGGCCTGGTACCAACACAACACGGGCCTGGTACCAATACAACACGGGCCTGGTACCAATACAACACGGGCCTGGTACCAATACATGGTACCAACACGGCCTGGTACCAATACAACACGGGCCTGGTACCAATACAACACGGGCCTGGTACCAACACAACACGGGCCTGGTACCAATACAACACGGGCCTGGTACCAACACAACACGGGCCTGGTACCAATACAACACGGGCCTGGTACCAATACAACACGGGCCTGGTACCAATACAACACGGGCCTGGTACCAATACAACACGGGCCTGGTACCAATACAACACGGGCCTGGTACCAATACAACACGGGCCTGGTACCAACACAACACGGGCCTGGTACCAATACAACACGGGCCTGGTACCAACACAACACGGGCCTGGTACCAATACAACACGGGCCTGGTACCAATACAACACGGGCCTGGTACCAATACAACACGGGCCTGGTACCAATACAACACGGGCCTGGTACCAATACAACACGGGCCTGGTACCAATACAACACGGGCCTGGTACCAATACAACACGGGCCTGGTACCAATACTGCATTTCTCCAAGGTCCCATTGCAAATAAATCTGAAGAGGGAACATTCAACCCAGTACTATTGAATAGAACCGGTGACGGACAGGCCCTCCTCCAGACGCTGCATCACATTAGTGGATACTCACACTGCTCTCAGGGTAGGGTTGCCAGTTCAATTACTTTTCCTAGCAGGTTAGGAGAATTCACGTGGCAGGTTAGGACAATAAGAGGTTAAGGTTAGGACAATAAAAGGTTAAGGTTAGGAAAAGGGTTAGGGTTAGCTAAAAACCGCAACAACAAAATAAATCCAGACACAACTCACACACACTAACTACAACCTGCCCTGAGAACATTCACGGTTTCTACTAATGTGATTATGCAGCCCACCCCAGCCTCAGCCCTACGGTCTGATAGTGGAGATGTGGTCTGATAGTGGAGATATGGTCTGATTGTGGAGATATGGTCTGATTGTGGAGATATGGTCTGATTGTGGAGATATGGTCTGATTGTGGAGATATGGTCTGATTGTATATGGTCTGATTGTGGAGATATGGTCTGATTGTGGAGATATAGTCTGATAGTGGAGATATGGTCTGATTGTGGAGATATGGTCTGATTGTATATGGTCTGATTGTGGAGATATGGTCTGATTGTGGAGATATAGTGGAGATATGGTCTGATTGTGGAGATATGGTCTGATAGTGGAGATATGGTCTGATTGTGGAGATATGGTCTGATTGTGGAGATATGGTCTGATTGTGGAGATATGGTCTGATTGTGGAGATATGGTCTGATTGTATATGGTCTGATTGTGGAGATATGGTCTGATTGTATATGGTCTGATTGTGGAGATATGGTCTGATTGTGGATATGTGGTCTGATTGTGGAGATATGGTCTGATTGTGGAGATATGGTCTGATTGTGGAGATATAGTGGAGATATGGTCTGATTGTGGAGATATAGTGGAGATATGGTCTGATTGTGGAGATATGGTCTGATAGTGGAGATATAGTGGAGATATGGTCTGATTGTGGAGATATGGTCTGATTGTGGAGATATAGTGGAGATATGGTCTCATTGTGGAGATATAGTGGAGATATGGTCTGATTGTGGAGATATGGTCTGATTGTGGAGATATGGTCTCATTGTGTATGGTCTGATTGTGGAGATATGGTCTGATTGTATATGGTCTGATTGTATATGGTCTGATTGTGGAGATATGGTCTGATTGTATATGGTCTGATTGTGGAGATATGGTCTGATTGTGGAGATATGGTCTGATTGTGGAGATATGGTCTGATTGTGGAGATATGGTCTGATTGTGGAGATATGGTCTGATAGTGGAGATATAGTCTGATTGTATATGGTCTGATTGTGGAGATATGGTCTGATTGTGGAGATATGGTCTGATTGTATATGGTCTGATTGTGGAGATATGGTCTGATTGTGGAGATATGGTCTGATTGTGGAGATATGGTCTGATTGTGGAGATATGGTCTGATTGTATATGGTCTGATTGTGGAGATATGGTCTGATTGTGGAGATATGGTCTGATTGTGGAGATATGGTCTGATTGTGGAGATATGGTCTGATTGTGGAGATATGGTCTGATTGTATATGGTCTGATTGTGGAGATATGGTCTGATTGTGGAGATATGGTCTCATTGTGGAGATATGGTCTCATTGTGGAGATATGGTCTCATTGTGGAGATATGGTCTGATTGTATATGGTCTGATTGTGGAGATATGGTCTGATTGTGGAGATATAGTGGAGATATGGTCTGATTGTGGAGATATAGTGGAGATATGGTCTGATTGTGGAGATATGGTCTGATTGTGGAGATATGGTCTCATTGTGGAGATATGGTCTGATTGTATATGGTCTGATTGTGGAGATATGGTCTGATTGTGGAGATATAGTGGAGATATGGTCTGATTGTGGAGATATAGTGGAGATATGGTCTGATAGTGGAGATATAGTGGAGATATGGTCTGATAGTGAGAGATATGGTCTGATTGTGGAGATATGGTCTGATAGTGAGAGATATGGTCTGATTGTGGAGATATGGTCTGATAGTGGAGATATGGTCTGATTGTGAGAGATATGGTCTGATTGTGAGAGACGGGGCTGAGAGAAGAGATATGGTGGTCTGCTTGAAACATGTTGATGTTACAGACTCAATCAGGGACATGTTGAACATGTCGGTGAAGACACCTGCCAGTTGGTCAGCACACACCCGGAGCACATGGATCACACGTCCTGGTAGTCTGTCTGGCGCTGTTTTAATGGTGTTACTCACGTCAGCTACGGAGAGCATCTCTCTCACTATCAGACCACATCTCCTCTCTCAGCCCTGTCTCTCACTATCAGACCACATCTCCTCTCTCAGCCCCGTCAGACCACATCTCCTCTCTCAGCCCCATCAGACCATATCTCCTCTCTCAGCCCATCAGACCATATCTCCTCTCTCAGCCCATCAGACCATATCTCCTCTCTCAGCCCATCAGACCATATCTCCTCTCTCAGCCCATCAGACCATATCTCCTCTCTCAGCCCATCAGACCATATCTCCTCTCTCAGCCCATCAGACCATATCTCCTCTCTCAGCCCATCAGACCATATCTCCTCTCTCAGCCCATCAGACCATATCTCCTCTCTCAGCCCATCAGACCATATCTCCTCTCTCAGCCCATCAGACCATATCTCCTCTCTCAGCCCTGTCTCTCACTATCAGACCGAGTACGCTCCCAGGAAAAGGAGGACAGAGTACGCCCCGATTCTCATCGACGGGTCTGTAGTGGAGCAGGTTGAGAGCTTCAAGTTCCTTGGTGTCCACATCACCAACAAACTATCATGGTCCAACCACACCAAGACGGTCGTGAAGAGGGCACGACAAAACCTATTCCCCCTCAGGAAACTAAAAAGATTTTCCATGGGTCCTCAGATCCTCAAAAGGTTCTACAGCTGCACCATCGAGAGCTGGTTGCATCACTGCCTGGTACGGCAACTGCTCGGCCTCCGACCGCAAGGCACTTACATTTACATTACATTTAAGTCATTTAGCAGACGCTCTTATCCAGAGCGACTTACAAATTGGTGCATTCACCTTATGACATCCAGTGGGACAGTCACTTAACAATAGTGCATCTAAAACTTAGGGGGGGTGGGGTGAGAGGGATTACTTAACCTATCCTAGGGTAGTCAAAGACCCCAGCCACCCCAGTCATAGACTGTTCTCTCTGCTACCGCACGGCAAGCGGTTCCGGAGTGCCAAGTCTAGGTCCAAAAGGCTCCTTAACAGCTTCTACCCCCAAGCCATAAGACTCCTGAACACCTAATCAAATGAACTCCCAGACTATGAACTACCCGAATTAGGAATTGTGTGCCCCCCCCCCCCCCATTTTATACTGCTGCTACTCTCCGTTTATCATCCATAATCACTTCAACTAATCCTATATATCACCTCAACTATCCCGACTACCCGGTGTATTGACTCTATATCGGTACCTTCAGATATCCTCTTTGCTGTTATGTTTATACCGGGTTTTATTTATTTTGTTTCTTTAACCTTACACATATTTTTTTACTTAAAAACTGCACTGTTGGTTAAGAGCTTGAGGTAAGTAATCTTTTCACCTGTTGTATTCGGCGCACGTGACAAATAAACTTTG
>NC_060179.1:5947977-6042977 GCF_021184085.1 Oncorhynchus gorbuscha | reverse complement strand
CCTTCGCTGCCTGCAGGATGAATCAGTCCATTCAGCCTCCTCCCCTCCCTTACACCCTCTCTCTCCTTCCTCTGTTCACTGAGAGATGTGTAATGTCAGGGTAATATTTATAGCTCTGGAGGTCTGCCTGCCACCACTGAATCCACATGCAACTCAATGCTAAATATAGCCTCCTCTCTTTCTCTCTCCCTCTCTCCCTTTCCCCATCTGTCAAGCAGGCAGACGGAGGGACGAACAGGGTGCCAGCGATTCCCACCTACTCTCTCTCTCTCTCTCTGAGTAGGGACTCTGTTAGCTCTCTAACCAACGCTCTGTAGACAAAGGCCATCGGCAGGAGAAACACCCAGGTGCACTCGGACCCATCTGCAGGTTCAAGCTGTGCTCTCGCTGCAGTGTGGGCTAGTCTGACCAGACAAACAAGGACAGTTTAAACCCCGACTTTACACCTCTTTCACATAGGATTCACTGTCTTGCTGTAAAGAACTCAATTTATACAGTCCAATATATTATCACATTCTATTTTTTAAATTTTTTAATCAAAGAATGTTTTAAGAACTCAATATATTATCACATTCTATTTTTGATTTTTTTTCATCAAAGAATGTTTTAAGAACTCAATATATTATCACATTCTATTTTTTAAATCAAAGAATGTTTTAAGAACTCAATATATTATCACATTCTATTTTTTAAATCAAATAATGTTTTAAGAACTCAATATATTATCACATTCTATTTTTTTTATTTTTTTCATCAAAGAATGTTTTAAGAACTCAATATATTATCACATTCTTGCCGAGAGAAAACTGTTTACATCTCCCGTGCACATGCCGGAAAGTTTAAGTAGATGTCAGTAGATATTTCCAGCGTCACAAAGACAGGTATTATTCATTTAGGCAGCTCCTAAGAAACATTACAAAAATAATAATATGTATTTTCTAAATAATAAAGTATCTTCATCGTGATACCGGTAGAAAAATAATATCATTCTATATTATCAATAGCATGCAAGTTTCATGTTTATATATTTCACAACCTCTGCAGGCATTTAGAGTAGCCCGTATGCAAACCAGGCATTTAGAGTCGCCCGTATGCAATCCGCAGGCCTTTAGAGTAGCCCGTATGCAATCCGCAGGCATTTAGAGTAGCCCGTATGCAATCCGCAGGCATTTAGAGTAGCCCGTATGCAATCCGCAGGCATTTAGAGTAGCCCGTATGCAATCCGCAGGCATTTAGAGTAGCCCGTATGCAATCCGCAGGCATTTAGAGTAGCCCGTATGCAATCCACAGGCTTTTAGAGTAGTCCATATGCAATCCGCAGGCATTTAGAGTAGCCCGTATGCAATCAACGACAAATAGTCCTACACTTGATTTACACTACATTATAGCCTGTTAAATGTTTCTGATCAGTGATTTAGACCACATTATAGCCTGTTAAATGTTTCTGATCAGTGATTTAGACCACATTATAGCCTGTTAAATGTCTCTGATCAATGATTTTAGAGTCGCCCGTATGCTATCAACGACAAATAATAGTCATACACTTGATTTACACTACATTATAGCCTGCTAAATGTTTCAGTGATAGATGGGCAAACGAATAGATGAGCTATAAGCCTACCACCCCTCTTGGCATTTTTACAATTTTGTTGCCTTACAACCTGGAATTAAAATATATATTTTTTGGGAGGTTTGTATAATTTGATTTACACCACATACACACTTTGAAGATGCAAAATATTTATGGTGAAACAAACGAGAACTAAGACAAAAAAAACGGAAAACCTGAACGTGCATAACTATTCACCCCCCCAAAATCAATATGTTGTAGAGCCACCTTTGCAGCAATTACAGCTGCAAGTCTCTTGGGGTATGTCTCTATAAGCTTGGCACATCTAGTCACTGGGAGTTTTGCCCATTCTTCAAGGCAAAGCTGCTCCAGCTCCTTCAAATTGGTTCGGTTCTGCTGGGGTACAGCAATCTTGAAGTCATACCACAGATTCTCAATTGGATTGAGGTCTGGGCTTTGACTAGGACATTCCAAGACATTAAAATGTTTCCCCTTAAACCACTTGAGTGTTGCTTTAGCAGTATGCTTAGGGTCATTGTCCTGCTGGAAGGTGACCTCTGTTCCAGGCTCAAATCTCTGGACGACAAACAGGTTTCCCTCAAGAATTTCCCTGTATTTAGTGCCATCCATTATTCCTTCAAAATCTGACCAGTTTCCCAGTCCCTGCCAATGAAAAACATCCCCAAAGCATGCTACCACCACCATGCTTCACTGTGGGGATGGCATTCTTTGGATGATGAGAAGTGGTGGGTTTGTGCCAGACATAATGTTTTTCTTGATGGCCAAAATGCTCAACTTTAATCTCATCTGACCAGAGTACCTTCTTCCATATGTTTGGAGAGTCTCCCAAATGCCTTTTGACGAACACCAAATGTGTTTGATTCTTTTTTTCTTTAAGCAATGGCTTTTTCTGGCTACTCTTCCGCAAAGCCCAGCTCTGTGGAGTGAACGGCTTCAAGTGGTCATATGGACAGATACTCCAATCTCAGCCGTGGAGCTTTGCAGCTCCTTCAGGGTTATCTTTGGTCTCTTTGTTGCCTCTCTGATTAATGCCATTCTTGCCTGGTCTGTGAGTTTTGGTGGGCGGTCATCTCTTGGCAGATTTGTTGTGGTGCCATATTCTTTCAATTTTTTATTAATGGATTTAATGGTGCTCAGTGGGATGTCAAAAGTTTCTGGTATTTTTTTATAACCCAACCCTGATCTGTACTTTTCTACAACTTTGTCCCTGACCTTTTTGGAGAGCTCCTTGGTCTTCATGGTGCCGCTTGCTTGGTGGTGCCCCTTGTTAAGACTGTGTGGCCTTTCAGAACAGGTGTATATATACTGAGATCATGTGACAGATCATGTGACACACCGGTGGACTTTATTTAACTAATTATGTGACTTCTGAAGGTAATTGGTTGCACCATATCTTATTTAGGGGTTTCATAGCAAAGGGGGTGAATACATATGCACCCACACATTTTAAGTTTCAAATTTTGTCATTTCTTTTGAAATGTTTTTTGTTCATTTCACTTCAATTTGGACTATTTTGTGTATGTCCTTTACATGAAATCGAAACAAAAATATATTAAAATTGCAGGTTATAATGCATTAAAATAGGAAAAATGTTAAGGGGGGTGAATACTCTTGCAAAGCACTGTAATTAACCAAATCTCGGTCTATCTAGATCCTCTGTAGCTCAGACGAACACAGTGCCTTGTTAGCTAGCTAGATCCTCTGTAGCTCAGTAGAACATGGCACCTAGTTAGCTAGCTAGATCCTCTGTAGCTCAGACGAACACAGTGCCTAGTTAGCTAGCTAGATCCTCTGTAGCTCAGTAGAACATGGCACCTAGTTAGCTAGCTAGATCCTCTGTAGCTCAGACGAACACAGTGCCTAGTTAGCTAGCTAGATCCTCTGTAGCTCAGTAGAACATGGCACCTAGTTAGCTATCTAGATCCTCTGTAGCTCAGACGAACACAGTGCCTTGTTAGCTAGCTAGATCCTCTGTAGCTCAGTAGAACATGGCACCTAGTTAGCTAGCTAGATCCTCTGTAGCTCAGACGAACACAGTGCCTTGTTAGCTAGCTAGATCCTCTGTAGCTCAGACGAACACAGTGCCTTGTTAGCTAGCTAGATCCTCTGTAGCTCAGTAGAACATGGCACCTAGTTAGCTAGCTAGATCCTCTGTAGCTCAGACGAACACAGTGCCTAGTTAGCTAGCTAGATCCTCTGTAGCTCAGTAGAACATGGCACCTAGTTAGCTAGCTAGATCCTCTGTAGCTCAGACGAACACAGTGCCTAGTTAGCTAGCTAGATCCTCTGTAGCTCAGTAGAACATGGCACCTAGTTAGCTATCTAGATCCTCTGTAGCTCAGACGAACACAGTGCCTTGTTAGCTAGCTAGATCCTCTGTAGCTCAGTAGAACATGGCACCTAGTTAGCTAGCTAGATCCTCTGTAGCTCAGAAGAACACGTGCCTTGTTAGCTAGCTAGATCCTCTGTAGCTCAGTAGAACATGGCACCTAGTTAGCTAGCTAGACTCTCTGTAGCTCAGTAGAACACGGTACCTTGTTAGCTAGCTAGATCCTCTGTAGCTCAGTAGAGCAGGGTACCTTGTTAGCTAGCCAGATCCTCTGTAGCTCAGTAGAACACGGCACCTTGTTAGCTAGCTAGATCCTCTGTAGCTCAGTTGGTAGAGCACGGTGCCTTGTTAGCTAACTAGATCCTCTGTAGCTCAGAAGAACACGGTACCTTGTTAGCTAGCTAGATACTCTGTAGCTCAGTAGAACACTGTACCTTGTTAGCTAGCTAGATCCTCTGTAGCTCAGTAGAACACGGCACCTTGTTAGATAGCTAGATCCTCTGTAGCTCAGTTGGTAGAGCACGGTGCCTTGTTAGCTAGATAAATCCTCTGTAGCTCAGTTGGTAGAGCACGGTGCCTTGTTAGCTAGCTAGATCCTCTGTAGCTCAGAAGAACATGGCACCTTGTTAGCTAGCTAGATCCTCTGTAGCTCAGTAGAACACGGCACCTTGTTAGCTAGCTAGATCCTCTGTAGCTCAGTTGGTAAAGCACAGTGCCTTGTTAGCTAGATAAAGCGTAGACTAATTATCCAAAGAGTAGCAACATCACTCAGACTCACCTCCAGCATCATTGGTCCGAGAGCATCCTTGTCGATGATGCTTTGGCCCGTCGACGACACATCCGCCTTCTGTACCTCCTCCTCATTGGCCGCGGCTGCTTTCTCTGTGGGAAAGACAACCAATCAAACGTCTTACTGTCTTCCCCTTTTACCTAACATGGGGAAGTCACAGCTCCATCAACAGACAGGTCGTTGAACTGAGCAGACAACGTAGACAGGAGGAGTCAAACGGCACCGTTATTTGTATTATTTTTTTTAAAGCACCGTCACACACCAGACAGGCGCATTGAAATGTGCTGTTTTACAGTGTCGGCAATTGTATTACGCAGAGAAGATGGAGAACATGACGGTTAAGTGCCTTGCTCAAGGGCATTTTTTTACTTTGTCAGCTCGGGTATTTGAATCAGTGACCTTTCGGTTACTGGCCCAAACACTCTAACAGCTAGGTTACCTGCCGCCCTAGTCCCTATATAATGCAGTACTTTGGACAAGGGCGTTAAAAGTAGTGCACTACCAAGGGAAAAGGGAGCCATTTGGGACGTAGACAACAAGAAGTTAATTTGGATCCCCCAAGTTGTTCCTTGAGCTTCCTAAACTTCCTTCCTTCCTCCGTTTCACTGTTTCATAAAAGAGATGAACAGCAGTAATCTCTCCAACACTAATCTTTCTCCAATCCATCTCTTATACAACCATCTAATTCGTGTCAAATGAGTCCTAATGTATGCTATGTGATCCCATTAACAAACCAGACCTTAGAGACATTCACCCTCAAATCCTTCATTACAAAACACTGAGTATGCAAAACATTAGGAACATTTCCATGACATATACTGACCAACTGAATCCAGGTGAATGCTATGATCCCTTAATGATCTCCACTTCAAAATCAGTGTCAGATGAAGGGTTGGAGACAGGTTTAAGAATGATTTTTAAGCCTAGAGACAACTGAGACATGGATTGTGTACATGTACCATTCAGAGGGTGAATGGGCAAGACAAAATATTTAAGTGCCTTTGAACGGGGTATGGTAGTAGGTGCCAAGCGCACCGGTTTGTGTCAAGAACTGCAACGCTGCTGGGTTTGGTCCAACTTGACAACTGTAGGAAGCATTGGAGTCAACATGGACTAGCAATCATTTTGGAAATACTTTTGACAACTTGTAGAGTCCATGCCTTGACAAATTGAATCTGTTCTGAGGGCAAAAAGGGGTACAACTCAATATTAGGAAGGTGTTCTTACTGTTTGGGACACTCCGTGTAAATAGGCAACATCACACAATATGTGCCCCAAATACCACACTACTCCCTATATAGTGCACTAAATTTGACCAGGGCCCTAAATACCACCCTATTCCCTATATAGTGCACAACTTTTGACCAGGGCCCATAGGGAAACCCATAGGGAGCTGGTCAAAAGTTGTGCACTATGTAGGAAATAGGCTGCCTTTAGTGATGCTGCAACAAAGTTCAAAGTGGAGTTTCTTTGAGGTTACAATGACCATACCACTGTACCAACAGTATTATATCAGTAAGACCATACCACTGCACCGACAGTAGTATATCAGTAAGACCATACCACTGCACCGACAGTAGTATATCAGTAAGACCATACCACTGCACCGACAGTAGTATATCAGTAAGACCATACCACTGCACCGACAGTAGTATATCAGTAAGACCATACCACTGCACCGACAGTATTATATCAGTAAGACCATACCATTGCACTGGCAGTATTATATCAGTAAGACCATACCACTGCACCGACAGTAGTATATCAGTAAGACCATACCACTGCACTGGCAGTATTATATCAGTAAGACCACACCACGGGCAGTATTATATCAGCAAGACCATACCACTGTACCGACAGAATCAAATCAAATTGTATTTGTCATATGCGCCGAATACAACCTTACAGTGAAATGCTTACTTACAAGCCCTTAATAACCTCTATGGGATGATGCGGAATTGAGTTCCTGTGCAGGAACATCAATCAGCGGAAATTTCAGAGCGCCACTTATAGTTTTCGATAAAACTCAAACTTTCATTAAAACACACATGCAAGGTACTGAATTAAAGCTACACTCATTGTGAATCTAGCCACCAGATTTGTAAAATGCTTTTCGGCGAAAGCATGAGAAGCTATTATCTGATAGCATGCACCCCCCAAAATACCTGAACGACACCTAAACAAAAGATTTTGCGGTAGCCGGCGCTACACAAAACGCAGAAATAAAATATAAAACATTCATTACCTTTGACGAGCTTCTTTGTTGGCACTCCTATATATCCCATAAACATCACAATTGGGTCTTTTTCCCGATTAAATCCATCATTGTATAGACAAAATGTAATTTTATGAAGGCCGGTCTGATCCAGGAAAATTCCCCTTTACAAGACGCAACGTCACTTTTTAAAATTACAAAAGTTGCCTATAAACTTTTACAAATCACTTCAAACTACATTTCTAAACCAACTTTAGGTATTAATAAACGTTAATAATCTATCAGATTGATCACGGGGCGATGTGTATTCGAAATCATGAAATCATCGTCCATGTTTTCACTTTCATAACATCCTGCGGTGCGCCCCAAGACAGGAAGTGCCTATACGTCATCTCACCAAGGATAAACCAGCCATGAAATGCCAGTACTGGCGACATCGTGTGGAAGCTGTAGGGATTGAAATCGGATCCTCATCTATTTTCTCTCGCCTTAAACAATACATTGACTGGCGGATTAATATTTTTTTTGTGTTTTTGGTGAACAGTTTTCCCAGGGATTTTTACTCCTAAACACGTTATGTTATAGCCACAGACACGATTTAACCAGTTTTAGAGACTTCAGAGTGTTTTCTATAAACACATACTTATCATATGCATATACTATATTCCTGGCATGAGTAGCAGGACTTTGAAATGTTGCGCGATTTTTAACAAAAGCGGCGAAAATTCACATCATCCCTAACAGGTTTAACACTTATTTTTCTTGAAAACTGCATTTAAATTAGAACAACAAATAGTTAAAAGAGCAACAGTAAAATAACAGTAGCGAAGCTATATACAGGGTATTACGGTACAGAGTCAATGTGGAGACTATATACAGGGTATTACGGTACAGAGTCAATGTGGAGGCTATATACAGGGTATTACGGTACAGAGTCAATGTGGAGGCTATATACAGGGTATTACGGTACAGAGTCAATGTGGAGGCTATATACAGGGTATCACAGTGCAGAGTCAATGTGGAGGCTATATACAGGGTATTACGGTACAGAGTCAATGTGGAGGCTATATACAGGGTATTACGGTACAGAGTCAATGTGGAGGCTATATACAGGGTATTACGGTACAGAGTCAATGTGGAGGCTATATACAGGGTATTACGGTACAGAGTCAATGTGGAGGCTATATACAGGGTATTACGGTACAGAGTCAATGTGGAGGCTATATACAGGGTATTACGGTACAGAGTCAATGTGGAGGCTATATACAGGGTATTACGGTACAGAGTCAATGTGGAGGCTATATACAGGGTATTACGGTACAGAGTCAATGTGGAGGCTATATACAGGGTATTATACAGAGTCAATGTGGAGGCTATATACAGGGTATTACAGTACAGAGTCAATGTGGAGGCTATATACAGGGTATCACAGTACAGAGTCAATGTGGAGGTTATAATATCACAGTACAGAGTCAATGTGGAGGTTATATACAGATTACAGTACAGAGTCAATGTGGAGGCTATATACAGGGTATCAGAGTACAGAGTCAATGTGGAGGCTATATACAGGGGGTACCGGTACAGAGTCAATGTGGAGGCTATATACAGGGTATTACAGTACAGAGTCAATGTGGAGGCTATATACAGGGTATTACAGTACAGAGTCAATGTGGAGGCTGTATACAGGGTATTACGGTACAGAGTCAATGTGGAGGCTATATACAGGGTATCACGGTACAGAGTCAATGTGGAGGTTATATACAGGGTATCACAGTACAGAGTCAATGTGGAGGCTATATACAGGGTATCACAGTACAGAGTCAATGTGGAGGCTATATACAGGGTATCACAGTACAGAGTCAATGTGGAGGCTATATACAGGGATCACAGTACAGAGTCAATGTGGAGGCTATATACAGGGTATCACAGTACAGAGTCAATGTGGAGATATACAGGGTATCACATACAGAGTCAATGTGGAGGCTGTATACAGGGTATCACAGTACAGAGTCAATGAGGCTATATACAGGGTATCACAGTACAGAGTCAATGTGGAGGCTATACTATCACAGTACAGAGTCAATGTGGAGGTTATAACAGGGTATCACAGTACAGAGTCAATGTGGAGGCTATATACAGGGTATCACAGTACAGAGTCAATGTGGAGGCTATATACAGGGTATCACAGTACAGAGTCAATGTGGAGGCTATATACAGGGTATCACAGTACAGAGTCAATGTGGAGGCTATATACAGGGTATTACGGTACAGAGTCAATGTGGAGGCTATATACAGGGTATCACGGTACAGAGTCAATGTGGAGGCTATATACAGGGTATACGGTACAGAGTCAATGTGGAGGCTATATACAGTATTAGATAAGAGTCAATAGGCTATGTACTGTACAGAGTCAATGTGGAGGTTATATACAGGGTATTACAGTACAGAGTCAATGTGGAGGTTATATACAGGGTATTACAGTACAGAGTCAATGTGGAGGCTATGTACTGACAGAGTCAATGTAGATATACAGGGTATTACGGTACAGAGTCAATGTGGAGGTTATATACAGGGTATTAGATCAATGTGGAGGTTATATACAGGGTATTACGGTACAGAGTCAATGTGGAGGTTATATACAGGGTATTACGGTACAGAGTCAATGTGGAGGTTATATACAGGGTATTACGGTACAGAGTCAATGTGGAGACTATATACAGGCCATTACGGTACAGAGTCAATGTAGGCTATATACAGGGGGTAGATGAGTCAATGTGGAGGCTATATTTAATACAGAGTCAATGTGGAGGCTATATACAGGGGTACTGGTACAGAGTCAATGTGGAGGCTATATACAGGGTATTACGGTGAGTCAATGTGGAGGTTATATACAGGGGTACTGCATCGTACAGAGTCAATGTGGAGGCTATATACAGGGGGTACTGGTACAGAGTCAATGTGGAGGCTATATACAGGGGGTACCGGTACAGAGTCAATGTGGAGGTTATATACAGGGTATCACAGTACAGAGTCAATGTGGAGGTTATATACAGGGTATTACGGTACAGAGTCAATGTGGAGGCTATATACAGGGTATTACGGTACAGAGTCAATGTGGAGGCTATATACAGGGTATTACAGTACAGAGTCAATGTGGAGGCTGTATACAGGGTATTACAGTACAGAGTCAATGTGGAGGCTGTATACAGGGTATTACAGTACAGAGTCAATGTGGAGGCTATATACAGGGTATTACAGTACAGAGTCAATGTGGAGGCTATATACAGGGTATTACGGTACAGAGTCAATGTGGAGGTTATATACAGGGTATTACAGTACAGAGTCAATGTGGAGGTTATATACAGGGTATTACGGTACAGAGTCAATGTGGAGACTATATACAGGGGGTACCAGTACAGAGTCAATGTGGAGGCTATATACAGGGTATTACGGTACAGAGTCAATGTGGAGGCTATATACAGGGTGTACCAGTACAGAGTCAATGTGGAGACTATATACAGGGGGTACCGGTACAGAGTCAATGTGGAGACTATATACAGGGTATTACGGTACAGAGTCAATGTGGAGGCTATATACAGGGGTACTGGTACAGAGTCAATGTGCGGGGGCATATATATAGCTAGGTGTCATCATCTAAAATAACCCTAATTTATAATACAGTCCTTATTTGATTAATGGTGGTCGGATGCATCTATGTCAAGCCTGCCACAATAAGGATTAGCCACAATAGTGGAGTTATAAGGCCATACCACTGTACTGTAGTGACAGTATTAGATAAGGCCATACCACTGTACTGTAGTGACAGTATTAGATAAGGCCATACCACTGTACTGTACTGACAGTATTAGATAAGGCCATACCACTGTACTGTAGTGACAGTATTAGATAAGGCCATACCTCTGTACTGTACTGACAGTATTAGATAAGGCCATACCTCTGTACTGTACTGACAGTATTAGATAAGGCCATACCTCTGTACTGTACTGACAGTATTAGATAAGGCCATACCTCTGTACTGACAGTATTAGATAAGGCCATACCTCTGTACTGACAGTATTAGATAAGGCCCTACCTCTGTACTGACAGTATTAGATAAGGCCCTACCTCTGTACTGACAGTATTAGATAAGGCCATACCTCTGTACTGACAGTATTAGATAAGGCCATACCTCTGTACTGACAGTATTAGATAAGGCCATACCTCTGTACTGACAGTATTAGATAAGGCCATACCTCTGTACTGTTAATAGATGAGCATTAGCCTCACTTTAATACAACTTTTATTACAGGTGCCTTTATAACGCAGCCCGAGTGGTGCAGTGGTCTAAGGATCTGCATCGCAGTACAGTGGTCTCAGGCACTGCATCGCAGTGCTAGCTGTGCCACCAGAGATTCTGGGTTCGAGTCCAGGCTCTGTCACAGCCGGCCGCGACCGGGAGACCAATGAAACGGTGCACAATTGGCTCGGCTTCATCCGGGTTAGGGGAGGGTTTGCCCGGCAGGGATGTCCTTGTCCCATCGCTCACTAGCAACTCCTGTGGCGGGCCGGGCGCAGTGCAAGCTGACACGGTCGCCAGGTGTACGGTGTTTCCTCTGACACGTTGGTGCGGCTGGCTGCCGGGGTAAGTGGGCGTTGTGTCAAGAAGCAGTGCCGGCTTGGATGGGTCGTGTTTCGGAGGACGCACGGTTCTTGACCTTCGCCTCTCCCGAGTCCCTATGGGAGTTGCAACGATGAGACAAGACTGTAACTACCAATTGGATACCGTGAAATTGGGGAGAAAAAGAGGTAAAAATGTAAATATAATAAAAAATTATAAAAGTGGCTATATAAATGATTATAAAGTGGAGAGAATCGGTCATATCTACAGTATATAGTTTATAGGTGAAGAGTCTGTAATTCCTCTCTACAGTATATAGTTTATAGGTGAAGAGTCTGTGTAATTCATCTACAGTATATAGTTTATAGGTGAAGAGTCTGTAATTCCTATCTACAGTATATAGTTTATAAGTGAAGAGTCAGTGTAATTCATATCTACAGACAGTGTAGGATCCTTTATATCTCCTCCAGTCAGTGATAGGGTTAATATCAAATCAAATCAAATCAAATCAAATTTATTTATATAGCCCTTCGTACATCAGCTGATATCTCAAAGTGCTGTACAGAAGCCCAGCCTAAAACCCCAAACAGCAAACAATGCAGGTGTAAAAGCACGGTGGCTAGGAAAAACTCCCTAGAAAGGCCAAAACCTAGGAAGAAACCTAGAGAGGAACCGGGCTATGTGGGGTGGCCAGTCCTCTTCTGGCTGTGCCGGGTAGAGATTATAACAGAACATGACCAAGATGTTCAAATGTTCATAAATGACCAGCATGGTCAAATAATAATAAGGCAGAACAGTTGAAACTGGAGCAGCAGCACAGTGAGGTGGACTGGGGACAGCAAGGAGCCATCATGTCAGGTAGTCCTGGGGTACGGTCCTAGGGCTCAGGTCCTCCGAGAGAGAGAAAGAAAGAGAGAATTAGAGAGAGCATATGTGGGGTGGCCAGTCCTCTTCTGGCTGTGCTGGGTGGAGATTATAACAGAACGTGGCCAAGATGTTCAAATGTTCATAAATGACCAGCATGGTTGAATAATAGTAAGGCAGAACAGTTGATAAGGCCCTACCTCTATATGCATGCAGAGACCCCTTATGTTCAGAGCACAGTCTGCTCTATTTCTAAAGATGAGTGTCTGTGAGGAGGAGCTAGGGCCGTGTCTGTGAGGAGGAGCTAGGGCCGTGTCTGTGAGGAGGAGCTAGGGCCGTGTCTGTGAGGAGGAGCTAGGGCCGTGTCTGTGAGGAGGAGCTAGGGCCGTGTCTGTGAGGAGGAGCTAGGGCCGTGTCTGTGAGGAGGAGCTAGGGCCGTGTCTGTGAGGAGGAGCTAGGGCCGTGTCTGTGAGGAGGAGCTAGGGCCGTGTCTGTGAGGAGGAGCTAGGGCCGTGTCTGTGAGGAGGAGCTAGGGCCGTGTCTGTGAGGAGGAGCTAGGGCCGTGTCTGTGAGGAGGAGGAGCTAGGGCCGTGTCTGTGAGGAGGAGCTAGGGCCGTGTCTGTGAGGAGGAGCTAGGGCCGTGTCTGTGAGGAGGAGCTAGGGCCGTGTCTGTGAGGAGGAGCTAGGGCCGTGTCTGTGAGGAGGAGCTAGGGCCGTGTCTGTGAGGAGGAGCTAGGGCCGTGTCTGTGAGGAGGAGCTAGGCCGTGTCTGTGAGGAGGAGCTAGGGCCGTGTCTGTGAGGAGGAGCTAGGGCCGTGTCTGTGAGGAGGAGCTAGGGCCGTGTCTGTGAGGAGGAGCTAGGGCCGTGTCTGTGAGGAGGAGCTAGGGCCGTGTCTGTGAGGAGGAGCTAGGGCCGTGTCTGTGAGGAGGAGCTAGGGCCGTGTCTGTGAGGAGGAGCTAGGGCCGTGTCTGTGAGGAGGAGCTAGGGCCGTGTCTGTGAGGAGGAGCTAGGGCCGTGTCTGTGAGGAGGAGCTAGGGCCGTGTCTGTGAGGAGGAGCTGGGCCGTGTCTGTGAGGAGGAGCTAGGGCCGTGTCTGTGAGGAGGAGCTAGGGCCGTGTCTGTGAGGAGGAGCTAGGGCCGTGTCTGTGAGGAGGAGCTAGGGCCGTGTCTGTGAGGAGGAGCTAGGGCCGTGTCTGTGAGGAGGAGCTAGGGCCGTGTCTGTGAGGAGGAGCTAGGGCCGTGTCTGTGAGGAGGAGCTAGGGCCGTGTCTGTGAGGAGGAGCTAGGGCCGTGTCTGTGAGGAGGAGCTAGGGCCGTGTCTGTGAGGAGGAGCTAGGGCCGTGTCTGTGAGGAGGAGCTAGGGCCGTGTCTGTGAGGAGGAGCTAGGGCCGTGTCTGTGAGGAGGAGCTAGGGCCGTGTCTGTGAGGAGGAGCTAGGGCCGTGTCTGTGAGGAGGAGCTAGGGCCGTGTCTGTGAGGAGGAGCTAGGGCCGTGTCTGTGAGGAGGAGCTAGGGCCGTGTCTGTGAGGAGGAGCTAGGGCTGTCTGTGAGGAGGAGCTAGGGCCGTGTCTGTGAGGAGGAGCTAGGGCCGTGTCTGTGAGGAGGAGCTAGGGCCGTGTCTGTGAGGAGGAGCTAGGGCCGTGTCTGTGAGGAGGAGCTAGGGCCGTGTCTGTGAGGAGGAGCTAGGGCCGTGTCTGTGAGGAGGAGCTAGGGCCGTGTCTGTGAGGAGGAGCTAGGGCCGTGTCTGTGAGGAGGAGCTAGGGCCGTGTCTGTGAGGAGGAGCTAGGGCCGTGTCTGTGAGGAGGAGCTGTGAGGAGGAGCTAGTGTGTCTGTGAGGAGGAGCTAGGGCCGTGTCTGTGAGGAGGAGCTAGGGCCGTGTCTGTGAGGAGGAGCTAGGGCCGTGTCTGTGAGGAGGAGCTAGGGCCGTGTCTGTGAGGAGGAGCTAGGGCCGTGTCTGTGAGGAGGAGCTAGGGCCGTGTCTGTGAGGAAGAGCTAGGGCCGTGTCTGTGAGGAAGAGCTAGGGCCGTGTCTGTGAGGAGGAGCTAGGGCCGTGTCTGTGAGGAGGAGCTAGGGCCGGGTCTGTGAGGAGGAGCTAGGGCCGGGTCTGTGAGGAGGAGCTAGGGCTGGGTCTGTGAGGAGGAGCTAGGGAACAAAGAAGGAGAGAGCAGGAAAGGAAGAGGAGAGGGAGAAGGAGGAGGAAGAGGAGGAGAGAAGAGGAGGAAAGAAAGAGGAGAGGAAGAGTAAAGGAAGAGAAGGATGAGAGGAAGAGAAGAGGAATCGTGAGGCACTAGTAATGCTGGCAGCACACACATTTCTATTTTCCACTGTGTGAAAACAGAGGAGAAAGAGTCGACGATGAGAAGCAAGCATCCTCCGTCCTGCATGACACACGATGTGAGAAGCAGCGTCCTCCGTCCTGCATGACACACGTTGATGCAGCAGGTCTGGTGCAGGACCAGCAGACTTCGGTAAACCAGCACAGCGCTGCAATAAGTACATCATTACTCACTAAAGGACATTCAGAGATTCGTCCCAAAGCCACTCCTGCGTTGTCTTGGCTGTGTGCTTAGGGTTGTTGTCCTGTTGGAAGGTGAATTTTCACCCCAGTCTGAGGTCCAGAGCGCTCTGGAACAGGTTTTCATCAATGATCTCTCTGTACTTTGCTCCGTTCATCTTTCCCTCGTTCCTGACTAGTCTCCCAGAAAAACCTCCCCACAGCATGATTCTGCCACCACCATGCTTCACCGTAGGGATGGTGCTAGGTTTCCTCCAAACGTGACGCTTGGCCTTCAGGCCAAACAGTTCCATCTTGGATTCATCAGACCAGACAATCTTGGTTCTCATGGTGTGAGAGTCCTTTAGGTGTCTTCTGGCAAACTCCAAGCGGGCTGTCATGTGTCCTTCAATCTGGCCACTCTAACATAAAGGCCTGGTTGGTGGAGTGCTGCAGAAATTGTTGTCCTTCGGCAGGTTCTCCCATCTCCACAGAGGAACTCTGCAGCGCTTTCAGAGTGACCATTGGGTTCTTGGTCACCTACCTGACCAAGGCCCTTCTCCTCTGATTACTCAGTTTGGCCGGACGGCCAGCTCTAGGAAGAGTCTTGGTGGTTCCAAACTGCTTTCATTTAAGAATGATGGAGGCCACTGTGTTCTTGGGGACCTTCAAATGCTGTAGAAATGTTTTGTCTACGGACAATTCCTTCGACCTCAGGGCTCTATTGTCCCTCCATCAGGTCCTTATGGCCTGGTACTCAGGGCTCTATTGTCCCTCCATCAGGTCCTTATGGCCTGGTACTCAGGGCTCTATTGTCCCTCCATCAGGTCCTAATAGTCCCTCCATCTGCCTGGTACTCAGGGCTCTATTGTCCCTCCATCAGGTCCTAATGGCCTGGTACTCAGGGCTCTATTGTCCCTCCATCAGGTCCTAATGGCCTGGTACTCAGGGCTCTATTGTCCCTCCATCAGGTCCTTATGGCCTGGTACTCAGGGCTCTATTGTCCCTCCATCAGGTCCTTATGGCCTGGTACTCAGGGCTCTATTGTCCCTCCATCAGGTCCTAATGGCCTGGTACTCAGGGCTCTATTGTCCCTCCATCAGGTCCTAATGGCCTGGTACTCAGGGCTCTATTGTCCCTCCATCTGGTCCTAATGGTCTTGTACTCAGGGCTCTATTGTCCCTCCATCAGGTCATAATGGCCTGGTACTCAGGGCTCTATTGTCCCTCCATCAGGTCCTTATGGCCTGGTACTCAGGGCTCTACTGTCCCTCCATCAGGTCCTAATGGTCTGGTACTCAGGGCTCTACTGTCCCTCCATCAGGTCCTAATGGCCTGGTACTCAGGGCTCTATTGTCCCTCCATCACGTCCTAATGGTCTGGTACTCAGGGCTCTATTGTCCCTCCATCAGGTCCTAATGGCCTGGTACTCAGGGCTCCATTGTCCCTCCATCAGGTCCTTATGGCCTGGTACTCAGGGCTCTACTGTCCCTCCATCAGGTCCTAATGGTCTGGTACTCAGGGCTCTACTGTCCCTCCATCAGGTCCTAATGGCCTGGTACTCAGGGCTCTATTGTCCCTCCATCACGTCCTAATGGTCTGGTACTCAGGGCTCTATTGTCCCTCCATCAGGTCCTAATGGCCTGGTACTCAGGGCTCTATTGTCCCTCCATCAGGTCCTTATGGCCTGGTACTCAGGGCTCTACTGTCCCTCCATCAGGTCCTAATGGTCTGGTACTCAGGGCTCTACTGTCCCTCCATCAGGTCCTAATGGCCTGGTACTCGGGGCTCTATTGTCCCTCCATCACGTCCTAATGGCCTGGTACTCAGGGCTCTACTGTCCCTCTAACCACTCTGACATCAATATAAATGCATTGAAAATCACAACACAAGTCACCAAAACAGAATCAGGCTTTTAAAACTCACCTCACTGTGATTGGTCAATTTGAAGAAAGAAGTTCAACAACAGAAGCTGAGTGTAAAACATGGTCATTGTGGATGTTGTTTCAAAGTCTAACACAAGGAAATGGACTGCACTTCCTATATGCATATTTGAGCTCATTCATAGGCCTATATAAGAAAAGTGTATTGTAGTGCAGTGCATTGTAGTGCAGTGTAGTGTATTGTAGTGCAGTGTAGTGTATTGTACCAGTGTATTGTATTGTAGCGCAGTGTATTGTAGCGCAGTGTATTGTAGCGCAGTGTATTGTAGCGCAGTGTATTGTAGCGCAGTGTATTGTAGTGCAGTGTAGTATATTGTAGTGCAGTGTAGTGTATTGTACCAGTGTACTGTAGTGTATTGTAGTGTATTGTAGTGTAGTGTAGTGTAGTGTATTGTAGTGTATTGTACCAGTGTATTATAGTGTATTGTAGCGCAGTGTATTGTAGTGCAGTGTAGTGTATTGCAGTGTAGTGTATTTTACCAGTGTATTATAGTGTATTGTAGTGCAGTGTATTGTACCAGTGTATTGTAGTGTATTACAGTGCAGTGTATTGTAGTGCAGTGTAGTGTATTGTACCAGTGTAGTGCAGTGTATTGTAGCAGTGTATTGTAGTGTAGTGTATTGTAGTGTAGTGTAGTGTATTGTAGTGCAGTGTAGTGTAGTGCTGCACCAGTGTATTGTATTTTATTGTAGTGCAGTGTATTGTAGTGCTGTACCAGTGTATTGTAGTGCTGTACCAGTGTATTGTAGTGCTGTACCAGTGTATTGTACCAGTGTATTGTAGTGTTGTACCAGTGTATTGTAGTGTTGTACCAGTGTATTGTAGTGTTGTACCAGTGTATTGTAGTGTTGTACCAGTGTATTGTAGTGTTGTACCAGTGTATTGTAGTGTTGTACCAGTGTATTGTAGTGTTGTACCAGTGTATTGTAGTGTTGTACCAGTGTATTGTAGTGTTGTACCAGTGTATTGTAGTGTTGTACCAGTGTATTGTACCTTGCTCCTTGATCTGTCGTATCTGTTTGACAGTCTCCTTCAGGACAGCACATTTGTCAGGCTTGACGTTGAAGTTATCAATGTCGTTGAAGTTGGCGAAGATCAGCTCGGCCAGCTCCTCAATGTACTTGTTCTCATGCTCACGGTTTCTCTTCTCTATGCTTTGTTTGGGGCTGAGGAGACATGGAGGGTGGGGGGGGGCAGCATGAGACAGGAAGGGGGGGGCAGCATGAGACAGGAAGGGAGGGGGGCAGCATGAGACAGGGAGGGGGGGCATGAGACAGGGGGGGGTTCTCATGCTCACGGTTTCAGCATGAGACAGGGAGGGGGGGGGGCATGAGACAGCATGAGACAGGGAGGGGGGGGGGCAGCATGAGACAGGGAGGGGGGAGCAGCATGAGACAGGGAGGGAGGGGGGCAGCATGAGACAGGGAGGGTGGGGGCAGCATGAGACAGGGAGGGTGGGGGGGGCAGCATGGGACAGGGAGGGGGGGGGCAGCATGAGACAGGGAGGGTGGGGGGGGGGGGGGCAGCATGAGACAGGGAGGGTGGGGGGCAGCATGAGACAGGGAGGGGGGGGGGCAGCATGAGACAGGGAGGGGGGGGGGGCAGCATGAGACAGGGGGGTGGGGGGACAGCATGAGACAGGGAGGGGGGGGGGGGGGGCAGCATGAGACAGGGAGGGGGGGGCAGCATGAGACAGGGAGACAAGGCAGAGGTAGGGACAGATATAGAGAGACCAAGAGAGGGAGGCGGTTAGAAAGACAGACAGACAGACAGGAGAAATACAGAGAGTCAGACAGACAGAAAGAGGGAGACATGTAGAGAGAGAAAGTAGAGCATTAGCTTCACATTCCTGACTCTGTTCAAACTGATAGAACTGTGCTTAGCTGTCCAAGGTGTTAACTGTAGTAAAAAAAGGTACATGAGAACAGCTTGGAGTTTGCCAAAAGGCACCTAATGGACTCAGACCATGAGAAGAAAGATTGTCTGGTCTGATGAAAGCAAGATTGAACTCCTTGGCCTAATTGCCAAGAGTCAGGTCTGGAGGAAACCTGCCACCATCCCTACGATGAAGCATGATGGTGGCAGCATCACTACGATGAAGCATGGTGGTGGCAGCATCACTACGATGAAGCATGGTGGTGGCAGCATCACTACGATGAAGCATGGTGGTGGCAGCATCACTACCATGAAGCATGGTGGTGACAGCATCACTACCATGAAGCATGGTGGTGGCAGCATCACTACGATGAAGCATGGTGGTGGCAGCATCACTACGATGAAGCATGGTGGTGGCAGCATCACTACGATGAAGCATGGTGGTGGCAGCATCACTACGATGAAGCATGGTGGTGGCAGCATCACTACCATGAAGCATGGTGATGGCAGCATCACTACCATGAAGCATGGTGATGGCAGCATCACTACCATGAAGCATGGTGATGGCAGCATCACTACCATGAAGCATGGTGATGGCAGCATCACTACGATGAAGCATGGTGATGGCAGCATCACTACGATGAAGCATGGTGGTGGCAGCATCATGCTGTGGGGATGTTTTCTGCAGCAGGGACTGGGAGACTAGTCAGACTAGTCAGAGAGTAACTACAGAGAAATCCTTGATGAAAACCTGCTCCAGAGCACTCATGACCTCAGCCCTTTCAACAGGACAACGACCCTAAGCACACAGCCAGGACAACGCAGGAGTGGCTTCGGGAAAAGTCACTGAATGTCCTTGAATGGCCCAGCCAGAGCCAGTCTTGAACCTGATCAAGCATCTCTGGAGAGACCTGAAAATGGCTGTGCAGCGATGCTCCCCATCCAACCTGACAGAGTTTGAGAGGATCTGCAGAGAAGAATGGGAGAACCTCCCCGAATACAGGTGTGCAAAGCTTGTAGGGTCACACCCAGGAAGACTTGAGACTGTCATCGCTGCCAAAGGTGCTTCAACAAAGTACTGAGTAAAGGGTCTGAATACTTATGTAAACATTTGATATATATCTGGATTGTTTTTGTTTATACATTTGCAAAAAAAAAAATTATTTGTCATTATTGTGTGTAAATTGATGAGGGGGAAAAAAACTATTTAAATTTTAGAATAAGGCTGTAATTTAACAAAAATGTGCAATAAGTCAATGGGTCTGAATACGTTCTGAATGCACTGTGTATGTAAACAGGAGTAAGTGTGACCAGAAGCAGGATAAATGGATAGATTATAATGGTAACTAAAATCAGCAAACAGCAGTGGAGTGAAAGTAATAAACTAATCAATAATAATTTTAGCAGAAGTGTAGTGGCGGAAATAAACTAATCAATAATCATTTTAGCAGCAGTGTAGGTGTGAGGGAGAGCATTAGTTGTGAGGGGATAGAAGCTGTTTAGGAGTCTGTTTGTCTGTGCCTTGATGAACCGGTAGCACCTGATTCATACACCAATAATTAGGAAGCAGTAGACCGGTGACAGGTGTCGTACCAGAGTTATAATCATGACAGAACTATAGGGTTGGCAACCATCATAATCATGATCAGCCAACCAGCCAATCGGTCAGCCAGCAAATCGGTCAGCCAGCCAATCGGTCAGCCAGCCAATCGGTCAGCCGAGTCAGCCAGGCGGTCAGCCATGTCAGCCTTATTTAACTGTACGTTTAGTTAAATAATCAGGTCTGGCCTCTTACATAAAGTTATCATAAGCCTAAGTAGTTTATAACTCCACTAACAGGCCTATAGAATCCTGAAGGTACTGTGTAGACTCTAGTGTTTGAGTTGCCTATAGAACGTTAGAATAAGAGCAAAGTAGTTTAGTAGAGTTTGGTATGGTAGAGTAGAGTTCCATTTAGTTTAGTATACCAGAGTTTAGTATGGTAGAGTAGAGTTCCATTTAGTTTAGTATAGCAGAGTTCCATTTAGTTTAGTATAGTAGAGTTTGGTACGGTAGAGTAGAGTTCCATTTAGTTTAGTATAGTAGAGTTTGGTATGGTAGAGTAGAGTTCCATTTAGTTTAGTATAGCAGAGTTCCATTTAGTTTAGTATAGCAGAGTTCCATTTAGTTTAGTATAGTAGAGTTTAGTATGGTAGAGTATAGTTCCATTTAGTATAGTAGAGTATAGTACGGTAAAGTAGAGTTCCATTTAGTATAGTAGAGTTTAGTATGGTAAAGTAGAGTTCCATTTAGTATAGTAGGGTTTAGTATGGTAGAGTATAGTTCCATTTAGTATAGTAGAGTTTAGTATGGTGTAGTAGAGTTCCATTTAGTTTAGTATAGTAGAGTTTAGTATGGTAAAGCAGAGTTCCATTTAGTTTAGTATAGTAGAGTTTAGTATGGTATAGTAGAGTTCCATTTAGTTTAGTAGAGGCTAGTATGGTAGAGTTCCATTTAGTTTAGTATAGTAGAGTTCCATTTAGTTTAGTATAGTAGAGTTCCATTTAGTTTAGTATAGTAGAGTTTAGTATGGTAGAGTTCCATTTAGTTTAGTATAGCAGAGTTTAGTATGGTAGAGTTCCATTTAGTTTAGTATAGCAGAGTTTAGTATGGTAGAGTAGAGTTCCATTTAATTTAGTATAGTAGAGTTTAGTATGGTAGAGTAGAGTTCCATTTAGTTTAGTATAGTGGAGTTTAGTATGGTAGAGTTCCATTTAGTTTAGTATAGCAGAGTTCCATTTAGTTTAGTAGAGGTTAGTATGGTAGAGTTCCATTTAGTTTAGTATAGTAGAGTTCCATTTAGTTTAGTATAGTAGAGTTCCATTTAGTTTAGTATAGTAGAGTTTAGTATGGTAGAGTTCCATTTAGTTTAGTATAGCAGAGTTTAGTATGGTAGAGTTCCATTTAGTTTAGTATAGCAGAGTTTAGTATGGTAGAGTAGAGTTCCATTTAATTTAGTATAGTAGAGTTTAGTATGGTAGAGTAGAGTTCCATTTAGTTTAGTATAGTGGAGTTTAGTATGGTAGAGTTCCATTTAGTTTAGTATAGCAGAGTTCCATTTAGTTTAGTATAGTAGAGTTTAGGATGGTAGAGTAGAGTTCCATTTAGTTTAGTATAGTAGAGTTCCATTTAGTTTAGTAGAGTTTAGTATGGTAGAGTTCCATTTAGTTTAGTATAGTAGAGTTTAGGATGGTAGAGTAGAGTTCCATTTAGTTTAGTATAGCAGAGTTCCATTTAGTTTAGTATAGTAGAGTTCCATTTAATATAGTAGAGTTTAGTATGGTAGAGTTCCATTTAGTTTAGTATAGTAGAGTATAGTACGGTAAAGTAGAGTTCCATTTAGTTTAGTATAGTAGAGTTCCATTTAGTTTAGTATAGTAGAGTTCCATTTAGTTTAGCATAGTATAGTTCCATTTAGTTTAGTATAGCAGAGTTCCATTTAGTTTAGTATAGTAGAGTTTAGTATGGTAGAGTTCCATTTAGTTTAGTATAGTAGAGTTCCATTTAGTTTAGTTTAGTAGAGTTTAGTATGGTAGAGTTCCATTTAGTTTAGTATAGTAGAGTTTAGTATGGTAGAGTTCCATTTAGTTTAGTATAGTAGAGTTTAGTATGGTAGAGTTCCATTTAGTTTAGTATAGTAGAGTTTAGTATGGTAAAGTAGAGTTCCATTTAGTTTAGTATAGCAGAGTTCCATTTAGTTTAGTATAGTAGAGTTTAGGATGGTAGAGTAGAGTTCCATTTAGTTTAGTATAGTAGAGTTCCATTTAGTTTAGTAGAGTTTAGTATGGTAGAGTTCCATTTAGTTTAGTATAGTAGAGTTTAGGATGGTAGAGTAGAGTTCCATTTAGTTTAGTATAGTAGAGTTCCATTTAGTTTAGTAGAGTTTAGTATGGTAGAGTTCCATTTAGTTAAGTATAGTAGAGTTTAGTATGGTAGAGTAGAGTTCCATTTAGTTTAGTATAGCAGAGTTCCATTTAGTTTAGTATAGTAGAGTTCCATTTAGTATAGTAGAGTTTAGTATGGTAGAGTTCCATTTAGTTTAGTATAGTAGAGTATAGTACGGTAAAGTAGAGTTCCATTTAGTTTAGTATAGTTGAGTTCCATTTAGTTTAGTATAGTAGAGTTCCATTTAGTTTAGCATAGTATAGTTCCATTTAGTTTAGTATAGCAGAGTTCCATTTAGTTTAGTATAGTAGAGTTTAGTATGGTAGAGTAGAGTTCCATTTAGTTTAGTATAGCAGAGTTTAGTATGGTAAAGTAGAGTTCCATTTAGTTTCGTATAGTATAGTTCAGTATAGTAGAGTAGAGTATAGTAAAGTTTAGTATAGTAGAGTAAAGTTTAGAGTTTAGTATAGTAGAGTTCCATATAATATAGTTCAGTATAGTAGAGTTTAGTATAGTAGAGTTCCATATAATATAGTTCAGTATAGTAGAGTATAGTAGAGTTTAGTACAGTAGAGTGTAGTATAGTATAGTAGAGTATAGTAACATTTAGTATAGTATAGTTCAGTATAGTAGAGTAAAGTTTAGTATAGTAGAGTTCAGTATAGTATAGTTCAGTATAGTGGAGTAGAGTTCAGTATAGTATAGTAGAGTTCAGTATAGTATAGTAGAGTTCAGTATAGTAGAGTTCAGTATAGTAGTTTATTATAGTAAAGTTTAGTAGAGTAGAGTTTAGTAGAGTTTAGTATAGTAGAGTTCAGTATAGCAGAGTTCCGTATAGTAAAGTTTAGTATAGTAGAGTTTAGTATAGTATAGTTCGGTATAGTATAGTAAAGTTTAGTAGAGTTCAGTATAGATAGAGTTCCGTATAGTAGAGTTCCGTATAGTAGAGTTCCGTATAGTAGAGTTCCGTATAGTAGAGTTCAGTATAGTAGAGTTCAGTATAGTAGAGTTCAGTATAGTAGAGTTCAGTATAGTAGAGTTCCGTATAGTAAAGTTTAGTATAGTATAGTTTAGTATCGTATAGTATAGTTTAGTATAGTAAAGTTTAGTATAGTATAGTTTAGTATAGTAACATTTAGTATAGTATAGTTCAGTATAGTATAGTTCAGTATAGTAAAGTTTAGTATAGTAAATTTCAGTATAGTAAAGTTCAGTATAGTAAAGTATAGTTCAGTATAGTATAGTTTAGTATAGTAAAGTTTAGTAGAGTAGAGTTTAGTATAGTTTAGTAGAGTAGAGTTTAGTATAGTTTAGTATAGTAGAGTTCAGTATAGTAGAGTTCCGTATAGTAGAGTTCTGCATAGTAAAGTTTAGTAAAGTTTAGTATAGTAGAGTATAGTATAGTTCAGTATAGTAGAGTTTAGTATAGTAGAGTAGAGTTTAGTAGATTCAGCATAGTAAAGACAGCTGTTCCTACCTGGGACCCAACAGGTCAGAGGAACATTCCTTGCGTTTCCGCGACTCGGCCCTGGCAGCAGGGTTCGAGGGGTTTTCACCAACGCCACTCATCCTCACTGCATATCAGCGTCTGTTACAGGGAACACACAGAACAGCGTTTAGACTTATTTCACACAGAACAGAGTTGAGACTTATTTCACACAGAACAGAGTTGAGACTTATTTCACACAGAACAGAGTTGAGACTTATTTCACACAGAACAGAGTTGAGACTTATTTCACACAGAACAGAGTTTAGACTTATTTCACACAGAACAGAGTTTAGACTTATTTCACACAGAACAGAGTTTAGACTTATTCCACAATACCCTCTACGTGACCAAATGTTTTCAGGAAATGTTAGAAAAAAGTATTCAGACCCTTTGCTATGAGACTCAAAATTGAGCTCAGGTGCATCCTGCTTCCATTGATCTTCCTTTAGATGTTTCTACAACTTGGAGTCCAGCTGTGGTAAATTCAACTGACTGGACATGATTTGGAAAGGCACGCCTGTCTATTTAAAATGTCCCACACAGTTGATAGAGCATGTCAGAGCAAAAACCAAGCCATGAGGTCAAATGAATTGTCCGTAGAGCTCAGAGACAGAATTGTCTCGAGACACAGATCTGGGGAAGGGTACCAAAACATTTCTGCAGCATTGAAGGTCCCCATGAACACAGTGTCCCCCATCGTTCTTAAATGGAAGAAGTTTGGAACCACCAAGACTCTTCCTAGAGTTGGCCGCCCAGCCAAACTGGGCAATCGGGAGAGAAGGGTCAGGGAGGTGACCAGGAACCCGATGGTCACTCTGAAAGAGCTCCAGAGTTCCTCTGTGGAGATGAGAGAACCTTCCAGAAGGACACCCAGCTCTGCGGCACTCCACCAATCAGTTCGTTATGGTAGGGTGGCCAGACGGAAGCCACTCATCAGTAAACGGCACAGCTGGGACTTTGCCAGAAGACACTTAAAGGATTCTTAGACCATGAGAAACAAGATTGTCTGGTCTGATGAAACCAAAATGTAACTCTTTGGCTTGAATGCCAAGCGTCACATCTGGAGGAAACCTGGCACCATCCCTACGGTGAAGCATGGTGGTGGCAGAATCATGCTGTGGGGAGGTTTTTCAGCGGCAGGGACTGGGAAACTAGTCAGGAGCGAAGGAAAGATAAACAGAGAAAAGTACAGAGAGATCCTTGACAAAAAACCTGCTCCAGAGCGCTCAGGACCTCAGACTGAAGCGAAGGTTCACCTTCCAACAGGACAACCACCCTAAGCACACAGCCAAGACAACGTAGGAGTGGCTTCGGGACAAGTCTCTGAATGTCCTTGAGTGGCCCAGCCAGAGCCCTGACTTGAACCCGATCAAACATCTCTGGAGAGACCTGAAAATAGCTGTGCAGCGACACTCCCCATCCAACCTGACAGAGCCTGAGAGGATCTGCAGAGAAGAATGGGAGAAACTCCCTAAATTCAGGTTTGCCAAGCTTGTAGCGTCACACCCAGGAAGACTCGATGCTGTAATCGCTGCAAAAGGTGCTTCAACAAAGTACTGAGTAAAGGGTCTGAATACTTATGTAAATATGATATTTCAGTTTTTTTATTTATAATACGTCTGCAAACATTTCTAAAAACCTGTTTTGCTTTGTCATTATGGGGTATTGTGATGTCATTATGGGGTATTGTGGTGTCATTTTTATTTTTATTTTTATTTTTTATTTTGCCTTTATTTAACCAGGCAAGTCAGTTGTGATGTCATTATGGGGTATTGTGTGCAGATTGATGAGAAAAAAAAACGAACTAATTTATCCATTTTAGAATAAGGCTGTAACGTAACAAAATGTGGAAAAAAGTCAAGGGGTCTGAATACTTTCCAAATTCACTGTATCACAAACAGAACAGAGTTTAGAGATATAGCGAGACAACTTCGCACAAGTGACAGATAACCCCACTGATCAATTATGGGGGTAGTCTGACTCTGAGCTCCAAAGTGTAGGGGAATCTTGGGAATATCCTCACCAAGTGAACTGGCTGTTGGGCTAGGAGGTGTTTACACAGACACACACACATACACACACACGTTCAGATGTGCCTTCTAACACCGGTGACACTGGTTGATCCAACGCAGGAGGAACGGGTGAAAGTGGAGCGGAGAAACAGATTCAATTATTTCCTTCTGATGGTGGCACTCTCCCCAGAGAGAGTGAAACGAGAGCGCTGAGAGAGGAGTACTGACTGAGGAGTACTGAGAGAGGAGTACTGAGAGAGGAGTACTGAGAGAGGAGCACTGACTGAGGAGGAGTACTGAGAGAGGAGTGCTGAGAGAGGAGTGCTGAGAGAGGAGTACTGACTGAGGAGTGCTGAGAGAGGAGTGCTGAGAGAGGAGTGCTGAGAGAGGAGTGCTGAGAGAGGAGTACTGAGAGAGGAGTACTGACTGAGGAGTACTGACTGAGGAGTGCTGAGAGAGGAGTAGCGCTGAGAGAGGAGCGCTGAGAGAGGAGCGCTGAGAGAGGAGCGCTGAGTGAGGAGCGCTGAGAGAGGAGTACTGAGAGAGGAGTACTGAGAGAGAGCGAGACGGAAAGATCGATGAAGAGACCGGGGGGAGTGAGACATCCTACCACTGGCATCCCATCATCCCACCACTGGCATCCCTCCACCACACCACTGGCATCCCACCATCCCACCACTGGCATCCCACCATCCCACCACTGGCATCCCACCATCCCACCACTGGCATCCCACCATCCCACCACTGGCATCCCACCATCCCACCACTGGCATCCAACCATCCCACCACTGGCATCCAATCATCCCACCATCCCACCACTGGCATCCCACCATCCCACCACTGGCATCCCACCATCCCACCACTGGCATCCCACCATCCCACCACTGGCATCCCACCATCCCACCACTGGCATTCCACCACTGGCATCCCACCATCCCACCACTGGCATCCCATCATCCCACCACTGGCATCCCACCAACCCAGCACTGGCATCCCACCATCCCAGCACTGGCATCCCACCATCCCAGCACTGGCATCCCACCATACCTCCACTAGCATCCCACCACTGGCATCCCATTATCCTACCACTGGCATCCCTACTGGCATTCCACCATCCCACCACTGGTATCCCATCATCCCAACACTGGCATCCCACCATCCCACCACTGGCATCCCACCATCCCACCACTGGCATCCCATCATCCCACCACTGGCATCCCACCAGTAGTATTACCGCTGCAAAACGACAGATTTTTACCATGTCAGCTCAATTCGATCCAGGAACCTTTCGGTTACTGGTCTAGCGCTCTAACTAACCACTAGACTACCTGCTGGTTACTGGCCCAACGCTCTAACCACTAGGCTACCTGCTGGTTACTGGCTCAACGCTCTAACCAGTAGGCTACCTGCTGGTTACTGGCCCAACGCTAACCACTAGGCTACCTGCTGGTTACTGGCCCAACACTCTAACCACTAGGCTACCTCCTGGTTACTGGCCCAACACTCTAACCACTAGGCTACCTCCTGGTTACTGGCCCAACGCTCTAACCACTAGGCTGCCTGCTGGTTACTGGCACAACACTCTAACCACTAGGCTACCTGCTGGTTACTGGCACAACACTCTAACCACTAGGCTGCCTGCTGGTTACTGGCACAACACTCTAACCACTAGGCTACCTGCTGGTTACTGGCACAACACTAACCACTAGGCTACCTGCTGGTTACTGGCCCAACGCTCTAACCACTAGGCTTCCTGTCCTGGCCCTCACTCCCTATCTTGTCCTTCTATGCAGGGCTGCTTTAAATCAGCGACATAATGACACTTAGAAATGTTTACATATCTCGTATGTATATACTGTATACTATTCTTTACCATCTATTGCATCTCAGCCACTCTGTCACTGCTCATCCATATATTTATACTTATATATTCTCATCTCATTCCTTTGCTAGATTGTGTGTATTAGGTAGTTGTTGTGGAAATGTTAGATGACTTGTTAGCCATTACTGCACTGTTTGATCTAGAAGCACAAACATTTCACTTCACTCGCATTAACATCTGCTAACCATGTGTATGTGACCAATATAATTTGATTTGTGGGTTTCCAAGCACAACCTACTCATTTCAAGTCCTGCCACAGCATCTCAATTGGGATTAGGTCTGGACTTTGACTAGGCCATTCCAAAACATCAAAATGTGTTGTTTTTTTAAACATTTTCATGTTGACTGTGTTTTCAAAGTCCAGACATAATCCCAATTGAGATTCTGTGGTGGAACTTGAAAAGAGCAGTTTATGCTTAAAAACCCACAAATATTGCTGAGTTAAAGCAGTTCTGTACGGAAAAGAGAGGGACGAAATTCCTCCGCAGCGACGCGAGAGAGTGATTAATAACTCCAGGAAGTGTTTGGTTGGAGTCTATGCAGCTAAAGGTGGCACAAACAGTCACCGAGTGTTAAGGAGGCAATTTACTTTTTCACACAAGGGGCATTGTGGGTCTTGCATAACTTAGTTCATGAAGTAAATAAATAAGTCATTGTTGTGTTGTTTTTTTTCACTCAGATGCCCTTTATCAAATCAAATCAAATGTATTTATAAAGCCCTTCGTACATCAGCTGATATCTCAAAGTGATGTACAGAAACCCAGCCTAAAACCCCCCAAACAGCAAGCAATGCAGGTGTAAAAGCACCTCAGATCTTCAGCCAATATTCGATAACATTCAGTATCAGAAATCTGCAAAAATAGAGAACATTTGATAAAGGGGGGAAATACGTTTTTTCACAGCGATGTATACTGATGTCTCTCCTCTTCATACAATTGTTCAGCCAGCGACCGCAGTAGATTCTCTGGTTCAGTCCTACCAGACAGGTCAGTTAGGTACTAGACAGAGGGAGAGGGATAGAGAGGGGGGGGGTGCAAGACAGCTAGAGTAAGAGCTAGGGAGAAACAAGTGAGGGAGAGCAACAGCCAGACGGCCAGACCGGTGCAGTACAGTGTGTTGTGTTAAACTCCGAGCCACGGTTAACCATGGTAACGGCCACAGCACACTGTGTTCTGTTCTCAACCATTACATAAGAGACTGAACAGCACAGAACAGCAGTACCATAAGATGGCTCAGCTAGCGTTAGCCTAGCGTAGTGCCACCCAGCACATGTCAAAAGGGAGGAGTTACCCGTTGCTCTAGCTAGCGCCAATCTCCCTGCTGGATTGCATTGGCCTACTTAAGCCTAATGACAGCAGGGTCTGTGTTGCAGCAATAAGTGAAATCAAAGCTGTGGAGAGGCAGAGAGATGCAGGGAGAGAGAGAGAGAGGGTGGGGCAGAGAGAGAGAGAGAGAGGGTGGGGCAGAGAGAGAGGGGGGGGGCAGAGAGAGAGAGAGGGTGGGGCAGAGAGAGAGGGGGGCAGAGAGAGAGAGGGGGGGGCAGAGAGAGAGAGGGTGGGGCAGAGAGAGAGGGGGGGCAGAGAGAGAGAGAGAGAGAGGTGGGGGCAGAGAGAGTGAGAGAGAGGGGGGGGCAGAGAGAGAGAGAGAGAGTGGGGGCAGAGAGAGTGAGAGAGAGAGAGGGTGGGGCAGAGAGAGAGAGAGGGGGGGGGCAGAGAGAGAGAGAGAGGGGGGGGCAGAGAGAGAGAGAGGGTGGGGCAGAGAGAGAGAGGGGGGCAGAGAGAGAGAGAGGGTGGGGGCAGAGAGAGAGAGAGAGAGAGAGAGAGAGAGAGAGAGAGAGAGGCAGAGAGAGAGAGATGGTGGGGCAGAGAGAGAGAGAGGGCGGGGCAGAGAGAGAGAGAGTGGGGCAGAGAGAGAGAGAGGGGGCAGAGAGAGAGAGAGAGAGGGGGGCAGAGAGAGAGAGAGAGGGGGCAGAGAGAGAGAGAGAGGGCAGAGAGAGAGAGGGGGCAGAGAGAGAGAGGGGGCAGAGAGAGAGAGAGGGCAGAGAGAGAGAGAGGGCAGAGAGAGCGAGAGAGAGAGGGGGGCAGAGAGAGAGAGAGAGAGAGAGAGAGAGAGAGAGAGAGAGAGGGGGCAGAGATAGAGAGGGGGCAGAGAGAGAGAGAGAGAGAGAGAGAGAGGGGGGCAGAGAGAGAGAGAGAGAGAGGGGAGAGAGAGAGAGAGAGAGAGAGAGAGAGAGAGAGAGAGAGAGAGAGAGAGAGAGAGAGAGAGAGAGAGAGAGAGAGAGAGAGAGAGAGAGAGAGAGAGAGAGAGAGAGAGAGAGAGAGAGAGAGAGAGAGAGAGAGAGAGAGAGAGAGAGAGAGAGAGAGAGAGCGGGGGGGCAGATAGAGAGAGGGGGGGCAGAGAGAGAGAGAGAGAGAGGGGTGGGGGCAGAGAGAGAGAGAGAGAGGGGAGGGGGGGGGGGCAGAAAGAGAGAGAGAGAGAGAAAAGAAAGCCTGGCTGCCCAGAGGGACAGGCTGTGCTCACTCTGCTCCAGGGGAGAGGTAGACATAAGATATCATTTGGGGAAATAAATATTCATTCAGTACAAAGAATTTTAAACTATCAAATCAAATGTATTTATAAAGCCCTTCTTACATCAGCTGATATCTCAAAGTGCTGTACAGAAACCCAGCCATAGAACCCCAAACAGCAAACAATGCAGGTGTAGAAGCACGGTGGCTAGGAAAAACTCCCTAGAAAGGCCAAAACCTAGGAAGAAACCTAGAGAGGAACCAGGCTATGATGGGTGTAACTATAAAATATTAAGAAAAAATGTAGTATTTATTGGGTGAAAAGCCAAATATGTGTCCTCCTGCCACAACCTGAGGGACATCCAGTGAAAAGTATAATGTAATGTCAATAATATTTCCCATTTAGTTTAGTCTTTCATACCAGGTCATGTGTCTTCTCAGTCAGGTTGAGACTGGTCTACTACCAGGTCATGTGTCTTCTCAGTCAGGTTGAGACTGGTCTACTACCAGGTCATGTGTCTTCTCAGTCAGGTTGAGACTGGTCTACTACCAGGTCATGTGTCTTCTCAGTCTTGAGACTGGTCTACTACCAGGTCATGTGTCTTCTCAGTCAGGTTGAGACTGGTCTACTACCAGGTCATGTGTCTTCTCAGTCAGGTTGAGACTGGTCTACTACCAGGTCATGTGTCTTCTCAGTCAGGTTGAGACTGGTCTACTACCAGGTCATGTGTCTTCTCAGTCAGGTTGAGACTGGTCTACTACTATTGCTTTAATGTATTATTATTCTCATTAATATTGTTGTTGTAGATGCTGATAATGGTAATCTCATTTCCACTACTACTATTATTATTGCTGTTGGTCACACCATTTTTGTTAAAATGTATACTTTGACAATGTAAGTAATTTAACTTGCCATGTCAATAAAGTTTCCTGAATTGAATTGAGAGAGGCAGAGAAGGAGACCGAGAGAAAGAGAGAGAGAATTGCATTACTGTGAACGGGACAAACAGTCCTTTAACAGCTTTATGGCTTTGAATATGAGGACAGACATTATCGCCAGAGTCAGGAGCCTCATCCCAGAGTCAGGAGCCTCATCCCAGAGTCAGGAGCCTCATCCCAGAGTCAGGAGCCTCATCCCAGAGTCAGGAGCCTCATCCCAGAGTCAGGAGCCTCATCCCAGAGTCAGGAGCCCCATCCCAGAGTCAGGAGCCCCATCCCAGAGTCAGGAGCCTCATCCCAGAGTCAGGAGCCCCATCCCAGAGTCAGGAGCCCCATCCCAGAGTCAGGAGCCCATCCCAGAGTCAGGAGCCTCATCCCAGAGTCAGGAGCCCCATCCCAGAGTCAGGAGCCCCATCCCAGAGTCAGGAGCCCCATCCCAGAGTCAGGAGCCTCATCCCAGAGTCAGGAGCCTCATCCCAGAGTCAGGAGCCTCATCTGCATCCCTTGTGACACCCTATATAGTGAATTACTTCTGCCCAGGACTCATAGTGCTACGCAAGAACTACGGTGTCATTTAGGACCAAAACAGGATCATTGTGTGGACTGTGAGTGACAAGACACTGATCCACAACAACATGGCATGAAGCTATGGAGTTGTGAAGATTGCCATGAGGGTGTCTTTACATGTCCTAGTGCTGCTCTCGGGGTCTCCACATGTCCTAGTGCTGCTCTCGGGGACATCACATGTCCTAGTGCTGCTCTCGGGGTCTCCACATGTCCTAGTGCTGCTCTCGGGGTCTCCACATGTCCTAGTGCTGCTCTCGGGGTCTCCACATGTCCTAGTGCTGCTCTCGGGGTCTCCACATGTCCTAGTGCTGCTCTCGGGGTCTCCACATGTCCTAGTGCTGCTCTCGGGGTCTCCACATGTCCTAGTGCTGCTCTCGGGGTCTCCACATGTCCTAGTGCTGCTCTCGGGGTCTCCACATGTCCTAGTGCTGCTCTTGGTGCCTGCTTGGTGTCCCTGGAGACGGCCTGCTTGGTGTCCCTGGAGACGGCCTGCTTGGTGTCCCTGGAGACGGCCTGCTTGGTGTCCCTGGAGACGGCCTGCTTGGTGTCCCTGGAAACGGCCTGCTTGGTGTCCCTGGAGACGGCCTGCTTGGTGTCCCTGGAGACGGCCTGCTTGGTGTCCCTGGAGACGGCCTGCTTGGTGTCCCTGGAGACGGCCTGCTTGGTGTCCCTGGAGACGGCCTGCTTGGTGTCCCTGGAGACGGCCTGCTTGGTGTCCCTGGAGACGGCCTGCTTGGTGTCCCTGGAGACGGCCTGCTTGGTGTCCCTGGAGACGGCCTGCTTGGTGTCCCTGGAGACGGCCTGCTTGGTGTTCCTGGCGTCGGCCTGCTTGGTGTTCCTGGAGACGGCCTGCTTGGTGTTCCTGGCGTCGGCCTGCTTGGTGTCAAGCTGCTTAGTGTCGAGCTGCTTAGAGGTCTTAGTGTTGGCCTGCTTAGTGGTGTCGGCCTGCTTAGTGGTGTCGGCCTGCTTAGTGTCGAGCTGCTTCGAGGTCTTCGTGTTGGCCTGCTTAGTGTCGGCCTGCTTCGTGTCGAGCTGCTTCGAGGTCTTAGTGTTGGCCTGCTTAGCGTTGAGCTGCCAGCAGAATATCCAGCTAGAGGATTTGATTGGTATTCTTACATTAGCTAGGCTGTGCATCAGTCAAGTCATTTAAGGTGATATGTAAAATGAGCATCTCCCCACCTCTAAATGACCATCCATCAGAGTTGTGCATGTGAACCAGCCCTAGCATTGTCCATCGCTATTACTTTTAAAACACACCATCTGATTCGCAGAGTCCCTCTCCCAATCAGAGCGAGTCACTATATTCCCAATGGATCTGATTGGCTGTTACCATCCCTCCCAGCCTGTAGTACTTTGAGCTGTTGGATCTTATTGGCTGTTGCCATCCCTACAGCATGTAAGTGCTTTGGACGGTTGGATATGATTGGTTGCCTGGTTCTCATTGACCTTAGAGGCCCCTGTTCAGACACCGTCTCTGTGTGTGTGTGTGTGTGTGTGTATGTGTGACCATCATAACTTAACGCCACCTTGACAATGACAGCCGGCACATCTCAATGGCACCACTACACACACTCACTCTCGTCTCTATACAGGGTCATATAACATGCCATCTCTAATCCTCCAGTGTGTCTCCTCTGCTCTGTCAGAGGGCTTCTATTAACAGCAGGACGTGTGTCATCGATTCAGTTATGTCATCGACGTATGTCATTGACTCAATCTGATACAGTGATGCATTGTGGATGGCAGAATGATGGCGCTGGAGTCTGCAGTCTTATCGGCTCTTAACCAACCATGCTATTCTGTTTGTTTTTTTCTCGTTGTTCGTAACTTGTTTTGTACATAATGTTGCTGCTACCGTCTCTTGTGACCGAAAAAGAGCTTCTGGACATCAGAACAGCGGTTACTCACCTCAAACTAGACGAAGAGTTTCCCTTCAATGAGCCGGACGGGAGGGAGATACTACAGACACCCGACCAGGCCCAAATCCCAGTCATTCGCTGGAGAAGGAAACTGAGATTTCGCGGAAAGAGATCGGGGTGCCTTGTGAAGATCAGGCAACGAGTGGCTAATCTGCCCTTACCTTCCGTCATGCTAGCTAAAGTTCAATCGCTGGAATATAAAAAGGGACGAACTGAAAGCCTGTTCATCCTACCAAGTCGTGGCTGAAAGACGACATTAAGAACATACAACTGGCAGGTTATATCGCCAGGACAGAACAGCAGCCTCCGGTAAGACACTGGGCGGGGGCCTATGCATTTATGTAAACAACAGCTGGTGCACGATATCTAAGGAAGTCTCAAGGTTTTGCTTGCCCGAGGTTGAGTATCTCATGATAAGCTGTAGACCACACTACCTACCAAAAGAGTTTGTCGTCTGTATTCTTTGTAGCTGTTTACATACCACCACAGTCAGAAAATGCTCACCCACCACAGTCAGAAAATGCTCACCCAGAGGCGGAGCTCTCAGTAGCCGGGGGGACTTTAACCTCTTGCTTCTACCTGGCACGCAGGCGTCCCATCTAGAGCTCTGGAAATGCAAATGCACTACGCTAAATGCTAATAGTATTAGTTAAAACTCAAATGTTCATTAAAATACACATGCAGGGTATTGAATTAAAGCTACACTCGTTGTGAATCCAGGCAACAAGTCAGATTTTTAAAATGCTTTTCGGCGAAAGCATGAGAAGCTATTATCTGATAGCATGTAACACCACAAAAGACCCGCAGGGGACGTAAACAAAATAATTAGCATATTCGGCGCTACACAAACCGCACAATAAAATATAAAACATTCATTACCTTTGACCATCTTCTTTGTTGGCACTCCTAGATGTCCCATAATCACTATTGGGTATTTTGTTCGATTAAATCGGTCCATATATAGCCTAGATATCGTTCTATGTAGACTGTGTGACAAATGAAAAAAAAATAGCGTTTCATAACGTAACGTCATTTTTTAAAATTCAAAAAGTCGACGATAAACTTTCACAAAACACTTCGAAATACTTTTGTAATGCAACTTTAGGTATTAGTAAACATTAATAAGCGATCAAATTAATCACGAGACGTAGTGTTTTCTATAGGGATCCATCTTGAAATACTGTCCGTCTATTTCTCAACCAAAATATCCGGTCGGAGCCGGGAAGAAATGGGCTGTCTCTTGTTCGTTTGACCAAGAAACAAATCCTAGGCAAATGACAAGACTGTTGACATCGTGTGGAAGCTGTAGGTACTGCAAAGCCCATAACAATGGGTTGAAGCGGCGGATGGATATATTTTTCCACTTTCAGTGATCAGATTCTCCTGCACTTTTCAATGAAACGCACGTTATGTTAAAGCCACAGCCGTGATTTAACCAGTTTTATAAACGTCTGAGTGTTTTCTATCCACACATACTAATCATATGCATATACTATATTCCTGGCACGAGTAGCAGGGCGCTGAAATGTTGCAAGATTTTTAATAGAATGTTCGAAAAAGTAGGGGGTAAGCTTAACAGGTTAATGCAGAGAAACTTAAATTTGTTTTACCAAATTTCTATCAGCATATAAATGTGGGGAAAAAAACAACTCTAGACCACCTTTACTCCACACACAGAGACGTGTACAAAGCTCTCCCTCGCCCTCCGTTTGGCAAATCTGACCATAATTCTATCCTCCCGATTCCTGTTTACAAGCAGAAATTAAAGCAGGAAGCACCAGTGACTCGTCTATAAAAAAGTGGTCAGATGAAGCAGATGCTAAGCTACAGGACTGTTTTGCTAACTCAGACTGGAATATGTCTCCGGGATATTTCCGATGGAGTACACCACATCAGTCACTGGCTTTATCAATAAGTGCAGAGGACGTCGTCCCCACAGTGACTGTACGAACATACCCCAACCAGAAACCATGGATTACAGGCAACATTCACACTGAGCTTTCAAGAAGCAGGACTCTAACCCGGAAGCTTATAAGAAATCCCGCAATGCCCTCCAACGAACCATCAAACAAGCAAAGCGTCAATACAGAACGAAGATCGAGTCGTACTACACCAGCTCCGAGCATGCGCTGACCAACTGGCAACTGTCTTCACTGACATTTTCAACCTCTCCCTGACCCAGTCTGTAATACCAACATGTTTCAAGCAGACCACCACGGTCCCTGTGCCAAAGAACAAGAACCTGCCTAAATGACGACCGAACCTAAGCACTCACGTATGTAGCCATGAAGTGCTTTGAAAGGCTGGTCATGGCTCACATCAACACCATTATCCCAGAAAACTTACACCCACTCCAATTTGCATACCGCACCAACAGATACATAGATGATGATGCAATCTCTCTAGTACTCCACACTGCCCTTTCACACCTGGACAAAAGGAACACCTATGTGAGAATGCTGTTAATTGACAACAGCTCAGCGTTCAACACCATAGTGCCCATTAAGCTCATCACTAAGCTAGGGGTCCTGGGACTAAACACCTCCCTATGCAACTGGACCCTGGACTTCCTGATGGGCCTCCCCAGGTGGTAAGGGTAGGTAACAACACATCTGCCACACGGATCCTCAACACGGGCGCCCCTCAGGGGTGCGTGCTCAGTCCCCTCCTATACTCCCTGTTCACTCATGACTGCACGGTCAGGCACGACGCCAACACCATCACTCAGTTTGCAGATGACAACATTGGTAGGTCTAATCACCAATCCACATTAACTCTGTACCGGTACCCCTGTATATAGCCTCCACATAGACTCTGTACCAGTACCCCCTGTATATAGCCTCCACATTGACTCTGTACCGGTACCCCCTGTATATAGCCTCCACATTAACTCTGTACCGGTACCCCCTGTATATAGCCTCCACATTAACTCTGTACCGGTACCCCCTGTATATAGCCTCCACATTGACTCTGTACCACTACCCCCTGTATATAGTCTCCACATTGAGTCTGTACCGGTACCCCCTGTATATAGCCTCCACATTGACTCTGTACCGGTACCCCCTGCATATAGTCTCCACATTGACTCTGTACCGGTACCCCCGGTTCCGCCCACCGGTTCCGCCCAGCGACATCCTAATAAGGAAAACAAGAGCAAAGAGAAAGAATATGGCAGACACAATGACTGCTGTTCTGGGATTGATTTGCACTTTTCACACCAAAGTACGTTCATCTCTAGGAGACAGAACACGTTTCCTTCCTGAGCGGTATGACGGCTGCGCGGTCCCATTGTGTTTATACTTGCGTACTATTGTTTGTACAGATGAACGTGGTACCTTCAGGCTTCTGGAAATTGTTCCCAAGGATGAACCAACTTGTGGAGGTCTACAATTTTGTTTCTGAGGTCTTGGCTGATTTCTTTTGATTTCCCCATGATGTCAAGCAAAGAGGCACTGAGTTTGAAGGTAGGCCTTGAAATACATCCACAGGTACACCTCCAATTGACTCAAATGATGTCAATCTGCCTATCAGAAGCTTCTAAAGCCATGACATCATTTTCTGGAATTTTCCAAGCTGTTTAAAGGCACATTCAACTTAGTGTATGTAAACTTCTGACCCCCTGGAATTGTGATACAGTGGATTATAAGTGAAATAAACTGTCTAAACAATTGTTGGGAAAATGACTTGTGTCCTGCACAAAGTAGATGTCCTAACCGACTTGCCAATACTATAGTTAGTTAACAAGACATTTGTGGAGTGGTTGAAAAACGAGTTTTAATGACTCCGACCGAAGTATATATAAACCTCCGACTTCAACTGTAGGATATGTCACACTACAGAATAATAACAACCATTCAGTCAACTGAGGAGCACACTGAGAAATGTGTCACAGTCACACAATCAGTCAGACCGGGATTTCAGAAGATATGAAAATCAATTGACTGAGTGGCATGTTGCTCTGGAGTGAAGTGGTTGGAGGTGTCGGTAGCTAGGTAGGTATGTGTGTGGCCTGCTCAGAATTCAGGGACAACTCTAGAACTCTGCCAAGAACACATACAGGGACAACTTTAGAACTCTGCTAAGAACACACAAAGACAACTCTAGAACTCTGCTAAGAACCCATACAGGGACAACTCTAGAACTCTGCCAAGAACCCATACAGGGACAACTCTAGAACTCTGCCAAGAACACATACAGGGACAACTCTAGAACTCTGCTAAGAACACATACAGGGATAACTCTAGAACTCTGCTAAGAACACACAAAGACAACTCTAGAACTCTGCTAAGAACACATACAGGGACAACTCTAGAACCCAAGTGGGAGGGGTTGTTCCACAGGGTAAAGCCTAAACACACACTGCTTTTAAAGCAGCACACCATTAAAACAATGGATCCTTAATAATCATTTTTGACCATTTCTAACCAGTTGCCATAACAACATAGTGAGACAACGCTTTGAGTGTTACCCTGCTGGGGGGGGTGGGGAGGATGTTGTGATGAACGAGTGGTGTGTGTGTGTGTGTGTGTGTGTGTGTGTGTGTGTGTGTGTGTGTGTGTGTGTGTGTGTGTGTGTGTGTGTGTGTGTGTGTGTGTGTGTGTGTGTGTGTGTGTGTGTGTGTGTTGGACGACCCTCCCACTCTGTCTGCCGTATTCTCTCTCTTTGCTCTTGTTTTCCTTATTAGGATGTCGGTGGGCGGAGCCGGGAGGGTCGTCAGCGAAACGGGACACACCTGGGCCTGGGTGTGTCCCAGGATAAATACACCTCTTCCCCCAGTCACTGAGGAGACTCTCTCCATGCAGACACACCTGGGCTTGGGTGTGTCCCAGGATAAATACACCTCTTCCCCCAGCCACTGAGGAGACTCTCTCCATGCAGACACACCTGGGCCTGGGTGTGTCCCAGGATAAATACACCTCTTCCCCCAGTCACTGAGGAGACTCTCTCCATGCAGACACACCTGGGCCTGGGTGTGTCCCAGGACAAATACACCTCTTCCCCCAGCCACTGAGGAGACTCTCTCCATGCAGACACACCTGGGCGTGTCCCAGGATAAATACACCTCTTCCCCCAGTCACTGAGGAGACTCTCTCCATGCAGACACACCTGGGCCTGGGTGTGTCCCAGGATAAATACACCTCTTCCCCCAGCCACTGAGGAGACTCTCTCCATGCAGACACACCTGGGCCTGGGTGTGTCCCAGGATAAATACACCTCTTCCCCCAGCCACTGAGGAGACTCTCTCCATGCAGACACACCTGGGCCTGGGTGTGTCCCAGGATAAATACACCTCTTCCCCCAGTCACTGAGGAGACTCTCTCCATGCAGACACACCTGGGCCTGGGTGTGTCCCAGGACAAATACACCTCTTCCCCCAGCCACTGAGGAGACTCTCTCCATGCAGACACACCTGGGCGTGTCCCAGGATAAATACACCTCTTCCCCCAGTCACTGAGGAGACTCTCTCCATGCAGACACACCAGGGCCTGGGTGTGTCCCAGGATAAATACACCTCTTCCCCCAGCCACTGAGGAGACTCTCTCCATGCAGACACACCTGGGCCTGGGTGTGTCCCAGGATAAATACACCTCTTCCCCCAGCCACTGAGGAGACTCTCTCCATGCAGACACACCTGGGCCTGGGTGTGTCCCAGGATAAATACACCTCTTCCCCCAGTCACTGAGGAGACTCTCTCCATGCAGACACACCTGGGCCTGGGTGTGTCCCAGGATAAATACACCTCTTCCCCCAGCCACTGAGGAGACTCTCTCCATGCAGACACACCTGGGCGTGTCCCAGGATAAATACACCTCTTCCCCCAGCCACTGAGGAGACTCTCTCCATGCAGACACACCTGGGTCTGGGTGTGTCCCAGGATAAATACACCTCTTCACCCAGTCACTGAGGAGACTCTCTCCATGCAGACACACCTGGGCTTGGGTGTGTCCCAGGATAAATACACCTCTTCCCCCAGCCACTGAGGAGACTCTCTCCATGCAGACACACCTGGGCCTGGGTGTGTCCCAGGATAAATACACCTCTTCCCCCAGTCACTGAGGAGACTCTCTCCATGCAGACACACCTGGGCCTGGGTGTGTCCCAGGACAAATACACCTCTTCCCCCAGCCACTGAGGAGACTCTCTCCATGCAGACACACCTGGGCGTGTCCCAGGATAAATACACCTCTTCCCCCAGTCACTGAGGAGACTCTCTCCATGCAGACACACCTGGGCCTGGGTGTGTCCCAGGATAAATACACCTCTTCCCCAGCCACTGAGGAGACTCTCTCCATGCAGACACACCTGGGCCTGGGTGTGTCCCAGGATAAATACACCTCTTCCCCCAGCCACTGAGGAGACTCTCTCCATGCAGACACACCTGGGCCTGGGTGTGTCCCAGGATAAATACACCTCTTCCCCCAGTCACTGAGGAGACTCTCTCCATGCAGACACACCTGGGCCTGGGTGTGTCCCAGGATAAATACACCTCTTCCCCCAGCCACTGAGGAGACTCTCTCCATGCAGACACACCTGGGCGTGTCCCAGGATAAATACACCTCTTCCCCCAGCCACTGAGGAGACTCTCTCCATGCAGACACACCTGGGTCTGGGTGTGTCCCAGGATAAATACACCTCTTCACCCAGCCACTGAGGAGACTCTCTCCATGCAGACACACCTGGGCCTGGGTGTGTCCCAGGATAAATACACCTCTTCCCCCAGCCACTGAGGAGACTCTCTCCATGCAGACACACCTGGGCCTGGGTGTGTCCCAGGATAAATACACCTCTTCCCCCAGCCACTGAGGAGACTCTCTCCATGCAGACACACCTGGGCCTGGGTGTGTCCCAGGATAAATACACCTCTTCCCCCAGTCACTGAGGAGACTCTCTCCATGCAGACACACCTGGGCCTGGGTGTGTCCCAGGATAAATACACCTCTTCCCCCAGCCACTGAGGAGACTCTCTCCATGCAGACATACCTGGGCCTGGGTGTGTCCCAGGATAAATACACCTCTTCCCCCAGCCACTGAGGAGACTCTCTCCATGCAGACACACCTGGGACTGGGTGTGTCCCAGGATAAATACACCTCTTCCCCCAGCCACTGAGGAGACTCTCTCCATGCAGACACACCTGGGCCTGGGTGTGTCCCAGGATAAATACACCTCTTCCCCCAGTCACTGAGGAGACTCTCTCCATGCAGACACACCTGGGCCTGGGTGTGTCCCAGGATAAATACACCTCTTCCCCCAGTCACTGAGGAGACTCTCTCCATGCAGACACACCTGGGCCTGGGTGTGTCCCAGGATAAATACACCTCTTCCCCCAGCCACTGAGGAGACTCTCTCCATGCAGACACACCTGGGCCTGGGTGTGTCCCAGGATAAATACACCTCTTCCCCCAGCCACGGAGGAGACTCTCTCCATGCAGACACACCTGGGCCTGGGTGTGTCCCAGGATAAATACACCTCTTCCCCCAGCCATTGGGGAGACTCTCTCCATGCAGACACACCTGGGCCTGGGTGTGTCCCAGGATAAATAAACCTCTTCCCCCAGCCATTGGGGAGACTCTCTCCATGCAGACGCACTGTTGGATTTTGGTCGTGGCATTTTTTGTGGCTGGTTTGTTTGCTTTGGCATCTTTTAACATTCCTCACCATCACGTCTATACATGCAACCACACACTTACACTACTGATTAGTGACTACACACACACACACCATAGTTAATTGTACATAGGTTACCTCAGTTAATAAATATATTTTTGTTAGTCCTTATATCTCCTCGTTGTCTCCCTTTTTTTGTTTACGGGCTTCGAGCCGGTTCGTGACAGTGTGTGTGAGGGGTCTTCAAAACACTGAATCACCCGTTTCAGACACATTACAACACACAAAACCGCCTCTCACTGCCAGACAGTCCAAAATGGCACCCTATTCCCTATATAGTGCACTACTTTAGACCAGGGCCTTGGTACTCTATTCCCTATATAGTGCACTACTTTAGACCAGGGCTTTGGTACTCTATTCCCTATATAGTGCACTACTTTAGACCAGGGCCTTGGTACTCTATTCCCTATATAGTGCACTACTTTAGACCAGGGCCTTGGTACTCTATTCCCTATATAGTGCACTACTTTAGACCAGGGCCTTGGTACTCTATTCCCTATATAGTGCACTACTTTAGACCAGGGCCTTGGTACTCTATTCCCTATATAGTGCACTACTTTAGACCAGGGCCTTGGTACTCTATTCCCTATATAGTGCACTACTTTAGACTAGCTCCCATCGGAAATAGGGTGCCTTTGGTAGACTATGGCTTTGTCTCGAGTCTGCCAAGGGGGCATGTGCCAGCGTAGCATGCCTATAATCATGTGAGTTAGTGGGCGTCGGTCTACAGAGACACACCCAGTGGTTATGGGGATCCACTGGCCTGCACGGTCCATGACTGTGCATTCGTCTACATGGAATATCAAAAACACTAGTTAGAGAGTAAGAAGGGGGGGACGCATTGATTTGAAATCTTCGTCTACTGTAACAAGAGCCGAGAAACATTGGCTTCAGCCCTGTGGGCCCTGGTCAAACGTAGGGCCCTAAAATGTGGTCCCATTTGGGACGTGTCCCCCTACACTGTAGAATAATTATTATATTTTTTTTAAATGTTGCAGCCGCGTCGCAATGACCCCGAATGGCTTCTTCTGCTCCATATGGAGAGTCAGTAAAGAGGGAGGGAGGTATTCTCTGTTAGGCCGTGGGGGGAATTGCATCATGGGTAATTTATTTTCCCCCAAACAGAGAGAGAGACCCGTCACGAGGGTTAGCAGGGCCTCTCTCTCTCTCTCTCTCTCTCTCTCTCTCTCTCTCTCTCGTTTTTACGTATGGAGACATTGGTATGGTGCTGGAGATAATGAATATGAGAATGAAAATGAGCAGAATTAGCCTTTAACCCTGGATGCCTAATGGCACCCTATACTATACACTGCCTTCGGAAAGCAGTCCCCGTGACTTTGTATTCCTTTTGTTTTACGTTACGTCCTCATCAATCTACACACAATGCCCCAACATGACAAAGCGGAAGCAGGTTTTTTGAAATTGAAATAAGTATTCAGACCCTTTGAAATGAGACTCGAAATTGAGCTCGGGTGCACCCATCACCCATCAGACACACATAACTGCACCCCCTATCACACTTTCACAAAATGTATGACTACATGGCTAAAGGTCAATCAGATTTGTGAACATAATCCCTAGCTGTGTGTTGCTGCAGCTTGTGAGGTGTGGAAACACTTTGTTGCTTTTATGAATTTTGTCTTGCTGCTTTTTGTCCTATGTTGCTCTGTCTGTATGCTACGTCTTGCTTGTTCTATGTTGCTCTGTCTGCATGCTACGTCTTGCTTGTTCTATGTTGCTCTGTCTGTATGCTACGTCTTGCTTGTTCTATGTTGCTCTGTCTGTATGCTACGTCTTGCTTGTTCTATGTTGCTCTGTCTGTATGCTACGTCTTGCTTGTTCTATGTTGCTCTGTCTGTATGCTACGTCTTGCTTGTTCTATGTTGCTCTGTCTGTATGCTACGTCTTGCTTGTTCTATGTTGCTCTGTCTGTATGCTACGTCTTGCTTGTTCTATGTTGCTCTGTCTGTATGCTACGTCTTGCTTGTTCTATGTTGCTCTGTCTGTATGCTACGTCTTGCTTGTTCTATGTTGCTCTGTCTGTATGCTACGTCTTGCTTGTTCTATGTTGCTCTGTCTGTATGCTACGTCTTGCTTGTTCTATGTTGCTCTGTCTGTATGCTACGTCTTGCTTGTTCTATGTTGCTCTGTCTGTATGCTACGTCTTGCTTGTTCTATGTTGCTCTGTCTGTATGCTACGTCTTGCTTGTTCTATGTTGCTCTGTCTGTATGCTACGTCTTGCTTGTTCTATGTTGCTCTGTCTGTATGCTACGTCTTGCTTGTTCCATGTTGCTCTGTCTGTATGCTACGTCTTGCTTGTTCTATGTTGCTCTGTCTGCATGCTACGTCTTGCTTGTTCTATGTTGCTCTGGGTGTGTCCCAGGATAAATACACCTCTTCCCCCAGCCACTGAGGAGACTCTCTCCATGCAGACACACCTGGGCCTGTATGCTACGTCTTGCTTGTCCTATGTTGCTCTGCGTGTGCTCACTGCTCAATGATTGTCTATATTGTAATTGATTTTAATAACCTGCCCAGGGACTGTGGTTGAAAATTAGCCGGCTGGCTAAAACCGGCACTTTGACTGAAACGTTGATTAATGTGCACTGTCCCTGTAAAAAATAAAATAAACTCAACCCTGTATCCATTTAACAGCCAACTGTGGTAAATTCAATTGATTGGACATGATTTGGAAAGACACACCTGTCTATATAAGGTCCCACAGTTGACAGTGCATGTCAGAGCAAAAAACCAAGCCATGAGATTGAAGGAATTGTCTGTAGAGCAATTCGGTTCGACATCGCACCGTGGGACACTTACAAAACGCCCTGATTGCCAATAGCCAGTTTCCTGAGAAGCCTGCTGTGGTACATAGTAATATAACTCATCCATCCTACTCATACTTACTATAGCTACACATGAATTTAGTAGTAGTTCGCTACACTCGCATTAACATCTGCTAACCATGTGTATGTGACAAATCTAATTTTTATTCGATGTGGTAGTGGTGGAGTAGGGGCCTGAGGGCACACAGCGTATTGTGAAATCTGTCAATGTATTGTAATGTTTTTAAAATTGTATAAACTGCCTTCATTTTGCTGGACCCCAAGAATAGTACCTGCTGCCTTGACAGGAACTAATGGGGATCCACAATAAACCCCAGGAAGAGTAGCTGCTGCCTTGGCAGGAACTAATGGGGATCCACAATGAACCCCAGGAAGAGTAGCTGCTGCCTTGACAGGAACTAATGGGGATCCATAATGAACCCCAGGAAGAGTAGCTGCTGCCTTGGCAGGAACTAATCCACAATAAACCCCAGGAAGGATCCACATCCATAATAAATCCCAGGAAGAGTAGCTTCTGCCTTGACAGGAACTAATGGGGATCCACAATAAACCCCAGGAAGAGTAGCTGCTGCCTTGACATGAACTAATCCATAATAATAAACCCCAGGAAAAGCTGCTGCCTTGCAGGAACTGATGGGGATCCATAATAAACCCTGTGAAGAGTAGCTGCTGACTTGGCAGGAACTAATGGGGATCCATAATAAACCCCAGGAAGAGTAGCTGCTGCCTTGACAGGAACTAATCCATAATAAATAAAAACATAAAATCTCCAGCACCAAGGACTGTGTGCACCAGGGAGGGGACTGTGTGCACCAGGGAGGGGACTGTGTGCACCAGGGAGGGGACTGTGTGCACCAGGGAGGGGACTGTGTGCACCAGGGAGGGGACTGTGTGCACCAGGGAGGGGACTGTGTGCACCAGGGAGGGGACTGTGTGCACCAGGGAGGGGACTGTGTGCACCAGGGAGGGGACTGTGTGCACCAGGGAGGGGACGTGGAAGTGCCGATAGACACTTTGCAGAGAGAAGTGGCTCCCGAGTGGTGCAGTGGTCTAAGGAACTGCATCTCAGTGCTAGAGGCGTCACTACAGACCCTGGTTAGATTCCAGGCTGTATCACAACCGGCCGTGATTGGCAGTCCTATAGGGCAGCGCACAATTGGCTCAGCGTCGTCCGGGATTGGACGGTGTAGGAGGTCATTGTAAATAAGAATTTGTCCTTAAATGACTTGCCTAGTTAAATAAAAGTTACATTTGAAAGAACAATAATAATAATAATAATTGAGAGGTGAGCTCCTGTGCCAGTAGAGAGATGGGTCCAAGTGGAGTGAGGTCACCTAACGCTGGAAGTCTCTCATGATGAGGAGACCAAGCAGAACTACTACAATCATGGAGACCATGAGCCCAAGAAGCCACGGACACAACCAGTACGTGACTGATGTTGCTTTTGGCCTGATTTCTCCTGAAGCCTAGAGCGAGCAGGTGTTTTATCCTGAACCCTAGAGAGAGCAGGTGATTTATCCTGAAGCCTAGAGCGAGCAGGTGTTTTATCCTGAAGCCTAGAGAGAGCAGGTGATTTATCCTGAAGCCTAGAGTGAGCAGGTGATTTATCCTGAAGCCTAGAGTGAGCAGGTGATTTATCCTGAAGCCTAGAGAGAGCAGGTGATTTATCCTGAAGCCTAGAGAGAGCAGGTGATTTATCCTGAAGCCTAGAGTGAGCAGGTGATTTATCCTGAAGCCTAGAGAGAGCAGGTGATTTATCCTGAAGCCTAGAGAGAGCAGGTGATTTATCCTGAAGCCTAGAGCGAGCAGGTGATTTATCCTGAAGCCTAGAGAGAACAGGTGATTTATCCTGAAGCCTAGAGAGAGCAGGTGCGACAACAGCTGGGCTGTGTGCTCCGCTGCTTGAGCCCGAGTGTCCGGCGAAGATCAACCAGTCAGTCACCAATTTATGCCAAGACGCTTAAGCCTGCCCACGCTGCTACGACGACGACGACGCGACGTCGAGAGAGACACAGGGTGACGTGAGCTGAAGCCAAGTCAGTAGAAACAGAAAGCTTCGTTTACCAGGGTGGTGGGAAATAAATGCCATCTTTATACGGTGATGCTAGCTAATTAAGCTGGCTATCTTCACCTGCGTGATGGTAGCCAGCTCGACGAGCCGTAGCGTGAGATACCAAGTGTTATGCCTCGGGTGTGTAAACCAACTAACTTGACGTAGAATGAACTGCTGAGTTACCTTTTAACAATGTAAAAAGGGATGGTGCATCAACTGGTGGCGTAACACACTGAAAAATGAACAGCGCGTGCTAGTCGAACAAAACCGAATGGGTGTTTATTTATGCCATTAACCCACTTAACTAGCCAAGACACTCAAAAGTTCAGCTAGCTAACCCCGAACGGTGGGAACCAACGGAGAGCTAGAGACCCCGGGTAGAAGTAGCTCAAATGTGTGTGGAATCAGATATTAGCGGGATGCTAAAGCAGTGGAGCTAGCTAGCTAACAATGGCAAATGTGTGTAGGCAAGAGGTGTACGTACTGTAGCTACCTGACAACAAATAGCGTGGCTAACAAGCTAACTTCACTCTGTAAAGTGAAGCTGAAGTTAGCAAAATTCCTGAAAATAGAAAATACGACACTCAATGCTCCGTGGCAGGGCGGTAAAACCACACCGACAGGAACGGGGAAGTTGAGGGCTAGTTTTCTGAAGAAAGCTGCTTAACGGGGCTAATAACCAAATAGACTCATGAAGAGGAAAGTAGAGCAGAGCAGGGTGATATATAGACACGCATGGGGGAGGGGTGATTACCTCCATAAAGCTCTGATTTGCCTGTTATGCATGATTGAGTAAGGCTTCGACCAATGACCCTCAAGAGGGCGTGTCCCATAGTGAGATGTCGAACCGACTCGACTGAAAGAGAAGTGTGTGTGACAGAGCAGTTAACGATAAGTAATTTTGAGCAAGGTTAAGACTGCCAGTAAACACACAAGTAAAATAGGACACTGTGCATCTCAGGATTTTTTCAAGGGAATGTGTGTGTGTGCGCGTCTCGGTGTGGGGGTGTGTGTGTGTGTGTGTGTGTGTGTGTAAGCGTTTTTCGGTGTGTGTGAGCGCGCGTCACAGTGTGTGCGTGTGTGTCACAGTACCTAGGTTCTGGTACAGACTCCAGTCAGCTCTTCAGGGCATCATGGCTGCTGGGAGGGCAACCCTTCATCCACCTCTTCTACCTAGTGACCAGACAGGAAGACACACTGTTAAAATCGGGGTTACACACACACACACACACACACACACACACACACACACACACACACACACACACACACACACACACACACACACACACACACACACACACACACACACACACACACACACACACACACACACACACACACACACACACACACACACACACACTTCTTGACTTGTGTTAACACTGGTAAATTAGGTTAATTGAGAAACTCTAAAGATTTGATTTGACAAAAGGGAAAGAACAGCTGATTACACACACAGCTTTCGACACCAAGGATAATTTGGTGACTGTCAGAAAGCCATTAACCATCAAACTGTAGACTACTTCAACCAATCACACAGCCCTAACTGAATGAATCATCCATCTCCCCTATCAAACTGTAGACTACTTCAACCAATCACACAGCCCTAACTGAATGAATCATCCATCTCCCCTATCAAACTGTAGACTACTTCAACCAATCACACAGCCCTAACTGAATGAATCATCCATCTCCCCTATCAAACTGTAGACTACTTCAACCAATCACACAGCCCTAACTGAATGAATCATCCATCTCCCTATCAAACTGTAGACTACTTCAACCAATCACACAGCCCTAACTGAATGAATCATCCATCTTATCAAACTGTAGACTACTTCAACCAATCACACAGCCCTAACTTGAATGAATCATCCATCTCCCCTATCAAACTGTAGACTACTTCAACCAATCACACAGCCCTAACTGAATGAATCATCCATCTCCCTATCAAACTGTAGACTACTTCAACCAATCACACAGCCCTAACTGAATGAATCATCCATCTCCCTATCAAACTGTAGACTACTTCAACCAATCACACAGCCCTAACTGAATGAATCATCCATCTCCCTATCAAACTGTATCAAAATCTAACTGAATGAGAGACTACTTCAACCAATCACACAGCCCTAACTGAATGAATCATCCATCTCCCTATCAAACTGTAGACTACTTCAACCAATCACACAGAATGAATCCCATAAAACTGTAGATACTTCAACCAATCACACAGAATCATCCATCTCCCTATCAAACTGTAGACTACTTCAACCAATCACACAGCCCTAACTGAATGAATCATCCATCTCCCTATCAAACTGTAACTACTTCAACCAATCACACAGCCCTAACTGAATGAATCTCTCCCCTATCAAACTGTAGACTACTTCAACCAATCACACAGCCCTAACTGAATGAATCATCCATCTCCCCTATCAAACTGTAGACTACTTCAACCAATCACACAGCCCTAACTGAATGAATCATCCATCTCCCCTATCAAACTGTAGACTACTTCAACCAATCACACAGCCCTAACTGAATGAATCATCCATCTCCCCTATCAAACTGTAGACTACTTCAACCAATCACACAGCCCTAACTGAATGAATCATCCATCTCCCCTATCAAACTGTAGACTACTTCAACCAATCACACAGCCCTAACTGAATGAATCATCCATCTCCCTATCAAACTGTAGACTACTTCAACCAATCACACAGCCCTAACTGAATGAATCATCCATCTCCCTATCAAACTGTAGACTACTTCAACCAATCACACAGCCCTAACTGAATGAATCATCCATCTCCCTATCAAACTGTAGACTACTTCAACCAATCACACAGCCCTAACTGAATGAATCATCCATCTCCCCTATCAAACTGTAGACTACTTCAACCAATCACACAGCCCTAACTGAATGAATCATCCATCTCCCCTATCAAACTGTAGACTACTTCAACCAATCACACAGCCCTAACTGAATGAATCATCCATCTCCCCTGGCAAGAAACACTCAGTCACGGTTTCACATCATGGGAGGATTGACTTGAAATACAGGTTTATTAGGTTGATAGAGAACACTGAGGGACAGTTAAATGCCATTAAACCCTCAGCAGAACACTGAGGGACAGTTAAATGCCATTAAACCCTCAGCAGAACACTAAGGGGACAGTTACATTACATTACACCCTCAGCAGAACACTAAGGGACAGTTACATTCCATTAAACCCTCAGCAGAACACTAAGGGACAGTTACATTCCATTACACCCTCAGCAGAACACTAAGGGACAGTTACATTCCATTAAACCCTCAGCAGAACACTAAGGGGACAGTTAAATGCCATTAAACCCTCAGCAGAACACTAAGGGACAGTTACATTCCATTAAACCCTCAGCAGAACACTAAGGGACAGTTACATTCCATTACACCCTCAGCAGAACACTAAGGGACAGTTACATTCCATTAAACCCTCAGCAGAACATTAAGGGACGGTTAAATGCCATTAAACCCTCAGTGTTCTGCTAAGGGACAGTTAAATGCCATTAAACCCTCAGTGTTCTGCTAATGCCAAAGCCATTAAACCCTCAGTGTTCCATTAAACCCTCAGCAGAACACTAAGGGGACAGTTAAAAGCCATTAAACCCTCAGCAGAACACTAAGGGGACAGTTAAAAGCCATTAAACCCTCAGCAGAACACTAAGGGGACAGTTAAATGCCATTAAACCCTCAGCAGAACACTAAGGGGACAGTTAAAAGCCATTAAACCCTCAGCAGAACATTAAGGGACAGTTAAAAGCCATTAAACCCTCAGCAGAACACTAAGGGGACAGTTAAATGCCATTAAACCCTCAGTGTTCTGCTAAGGGACAGTTAAAAGCCATTAAACCATCAGCAGAACACTAAGGGGACAGTTAAAAGCCATTAAACCCTCAGCAGAACACTAAGGGGACAGTTAAAAGCCATTAAACCCTCAGCAGAACACTAAGGGGACAGTTAAATGCCATTAAACCCTCAGCAGAACACTAAGGGGACAGTTAAAAGCCATTAAACCCTCAGCAGAACACTAAGGGACGGTTAAATGCCATTAAACCCTCAGCAGAACACTAAGGGACAGTTAAAAGCCATTAAACCCTCAGCAGAACACTAAGGGGACAGTTAAAAGCCATTAAACCCTCAGCAGAACACTAAGGGACAGTTAAAAGCCATTAAACCCTCAGCAGAACACTGAGCCCCCATTGACTGTCATATCTGAAGCCCTTAACTAGCCTGTTCCAAGTAGGTACATTTATTAAACAACCACTCATTGACAACGGGGCCATTTTTATCACATAAATAACAATAGATTGAATCAGTTTATCACAAACTGAATCCATCCATTTCTATTTATCACAAACTGATTCGTTATATTTAATCAGTTTGTGACAAATATAATGAATCAGTTTGTGATAAATAGATTAAATCAGTTTGATCATATAATGAATCTGTTTATCATAAACTGATTCAATCTATTTCCAAAGTTGACTGCAATGACATCTGATTCGACTACAACAGTCAAAGTCCAAGCCCCTGTTAGTGTAGGGTCTAATGTTTAGGCTCAGTCAGTCCTGGCAGCCCTGTGTGTGTGTGTGTGTGTGGTGTGTGTGGTGCGTGTGTGTCGGTGGTTGAGATTACATCAGGTGTTAAACACACTTCTTTATCCCAGTGTAAGAACATGTTAAGATAAATACACAACGCAGAGGACTAAAAGGTCAAGAGGACTAAAGGTCAAGAGGACTAAAGGTCAAGAGGACTAAAGGTCAAGAGGACTAAAGGTCAAGAGGACTAAAGGTCAAGAGGGGATTAACGATCAATGGAAATAGTTGTTATTCTGTAATGGGGGATTACTGATTAAAATGGGTCAGAGACACGGGAGGAATTTCAGTCCGAGACTCATAGCTACATCTAGCAAGTTCTCATTGGTCAGAATTGTCTATACGTTGAGCCTGAAACGGGATACTTGGCATTTGGCCATTGGCCCAATTTTATTGCAAGGAATTCTAATTGGTCAACTACAGGCTAGGGTTGGGTTACAAATTACATCCTGTTCTCTTTGTTCTGTGGAGAGAATCACTGAGGACAGGGAAGAATGACCATCTACTTCCCAGCAGAAAAACAAAATAATATTTAACCTTTATTTAACTAGGCAAGTCAGTTAAGAACAAATTCTTATTTACAATGACAGCCTAATCTGGCAAACCCAAACCCGGAGGACTCTGTGCCAATTGTGTGCCGCCTTATGGGACTCCCAATCACGGCCTGTTGTGATACAGCCTGGAATCGAAACCAGGGACTGTAGTGACGCCTCTTGCACTGAGCTGCAATGCCTTAGACCACTGTGCCACTAGGGAGCCATATGAACTATGATTTGTTCTCTTTGAATAAACCTATTTTTCTCCCCCTGATTTGCTTTGTGGTCTGTGTTAACTGCTACCACCAGCCAAGTGGATGAGAAGCTGGAGGGGAGAGGAGTCCCAGAGGCACCCTATTCCAGAGGTCGACCGATTAGTATTTTTCAACACCAACACCGATACTGATTATTGGAGGACCAAAAAAGCCGATACCGATTAAATCAGACTATTTTTTGTTGTCGTAATAATGACAATTACAACAATACTGAATGAACACTTATTTTAACTTAATATAATATATAAAAAATATATATATTTAGCCTCAAATAAATAATGAAATATGTTCAATTTGGTTTAAATAATGCAAAAACAAAGTGTTGGAGAAGAAAGTAAAAGTGTAATATGTGCCATGTAGCTAACGTTTAAGTTCCTTGCTCAGAACATGAGAACATATGAAAGTTGGTGGTTCCTTTTAACATGAGTCTTCAATATTCCCAGGTAAGAAGTTTTAGGTTGTAGTTATTATAGGAATTATAGGACTATTTCCCTCTATACCATTTGTATTTCATATACCTTTCACTATTGGATGTTCTTATAGGGACTTTAGTATTGTTTATTCCATAACTCTGTGTTGTTTGTGTCACACTGCTTTATCTTGGCCAGGTTGCAGTTGGAAATGAGAACTTGTTCTCAACTAGCCTACCTGGTTAAATAAAGGTGAAATAAATATATATTTTTTAACCCGTTTTTAGCATGAACATTGCAATTGAGGGCTTCCACCATTTTAAAGTAGTCAACTGGGTGAGGATTCCTGTGAGTTGGTAGCAATCAGCCAATTAAGAAGAAAATGGAGATGTCGCTAGAGGTCGACCGATTATGATTTTCAACGCCGATACCGATTATTGGAGGACCAAAAAAAGCCAATACCGGTTAATCGACAAATTAAAAAATATATATATATATTTTTAAATGTATTCATTTATTTGTAATAATGACAATTACAACAATACTGAATTAACACTTATTTTAACTTAGTAAATCAAATCAATTTATCAATAAATAATGAAACATGTTCAAGAAGAAAGTAAAAGTGACTATTTCCCTCTATACCATTTGTATTTCATATAACTTTCACTAGTGGATGTTCTTATAGGGACTTTAGTATTGCCAGTGTAACAGTATAGCTTCCATCCCCCTCCTCGCTCCTACCTGGGCTCGAACCAGGAACACAACGACAACAGCCACCCTCGAAGCAGCGTTACCCATACAGAGCAAGGAGGACAACCACTAAGTCTCAGAGCGAGTGATGTTTGAAATGCTATTAGCACGCACCCCGCCAACTAGCTAGCCATTTCATATCGGTTACACCAGCCTCATCTCGGGAGTTGATAGGCTTGAAGTCATTGCGAAGAGCTGCTAGCAAAACGCAGGAAAGTGCTGTTTGAATGAATGCTAACGAGCCTGCTGGTGCCTACCAGCGCTCAGTCAGACTGCTCTATCAAATCATAGACTTAATTATAACATAATAACACACAGAAATACGAGCCTTAGGTTATTAATATGGTCAAATCCGGAAACTATAATCTTGAAAACAAGATGTTTATTCTTTCAGTGAAATACGGAACCGTTCCGTATTTTATCTAACGGGTGGCATCCATCAGTCTAAATATTCCTGTTACATAGCACAACCTTCAATGTTATGTCAAAATTACGTACAATTCTGGCAAATTAGTTCGCAACAAGCCAGGCGGCCCAAACTGTTGCATATACCCTGACTCTGCGTGCAATGAACGCAAGAGAAGTGATACAATTTCACCTGGTTAATATTGCCTGCTAACCTGGATTTATTTTAGCCAAATATGCAGGCTTAAAAATACATACTTCTGTGTATTGATTTTAAGAAAGGCATTGATGTTTATGGTTAGGTACACATTGGAGCAACGATACGCACCGCATCCATTATATGCAATGCAGGACACGCTAGATAAACTAGTAATATCATCAACCATGTGTTGTTAACTAGTCATTATGATTGATTGATTGTTTTTTAATGCTAGCTAGCAACTTACCTTGGCTTCTACTGCATTGGCGTAACAGGCAGGCTCCTCGTGGAGTGCAATGTAAGGCAGGTGGTTAGAGCGTTGGACTAGTAACCGTAAGGTTGCAAGAATTAATCCCCCGAGCTGACAAGGTACAAATCTGTCATTCTGCCCCTGAACGAGGCAGTTAACCCACTGTTCCTAGGCAGTCATTGAAAATAAGAATGTGGCACAGTGGTCTAAGGCACTGAAACTCAGCGCAAGAGGCGTCATTACAGACCCTGGTTTGATCCCGGGCTGTATCACAACCGGCCGTAATCGGGAGTCTCGGGAGTCTCGGGAGTCTCAGGGCGCGCACAATTGGCTCAGCGTCGTCCGGGTTAGAGGAGGGTTAGGCCGGGCTCTGGTCTAAAGTAGTGCACTATACAGGGAATAGGGTGCCATAGGGTTCTGGTCTAAAGTAGTACACTATATAGGGAATAGGGTGCCATGGGGCTCTGGTCTAAAGTAGTACACTATATAGGGAATAGGGTGCCATGGGGCTCTGGTCTAAAGTAGTACACTATATAGGGAATAGGGTGCCATGGGGCTCTGGTCTAAAGTAGTGCAATAAATAGGGAATAGGGTGCCATAGGGCTCTGGTCTAAAGTAGTGCACTATATAGGGAATAGGGTGCCATAGGGTTCTGGTCTAAAGTAGTGCACTATATAGGGAATAGGGTGTCATAGGGCTCTGGTCTAAAGTAGTGCACTATATAGGGAATAGGGTGCCATAGGGTCCTGGTCTAAAGTAGTACACTATATAGGGAATAGGGTGCCATAGGGTCCTGGTCTAAAGTAGTGCACTATATAGGGAATAGGGTGCCATAGGGCTCTGGTCTAAAGTAGTGCACTAAATAGGGAATAGGGTGTCATAGGGCTCTGGTCTAAAGTAGTGCACTCTATAGGGAATAGGGTGCCATAGGGCTCTGGTCTAAAGTAGTGCACTAAATAGGGAATAGGGTGTCATAGGGCTCTGGTCTAAAGTAGTGCACTATATAGGGAATAGGATGCCATTTGTGATGCATCCAATACCTTTTGGGATCTCTTACTCCTAAATAAATCTGATCAATGCTATCGAGACATTTCAAAAAGAGGAAACTGCTGTTCCTTCTCTCGCTCTCTGCTACCCCCCCATCCCGCTGACCCTCGGAAACCTTGTCACACCAGCAACCAATGAGATGGGAGAACAGCCAGGTGACACAGAGCATGTGACATATACCACAGAGGCAAAGGAAGTGGCACAGTAAATTCCTCCAAGGGCATGAGAGAGAGTAGAGAAGAGTAGAGGGTCCACTATATGGCAGTGAAGTGTGGGGTCCACTATATGGCAGTGTGGGGTCCACTATATGGCAGTGTGGGGTCCACTATATGGCAGTGTGGGGTCCACTATATGGGTCCACTATATGGCAGTGTGGGGTCCACTATATGACAGTGTGGGGTCCACTATATGGCAGTGTGGGGTCCACTATATGGCAGTGTGGGGTCCACTATATGGCAGTGTGGGGTCCACTATATGACAGTGTGGGGTCCACTATATGACAGTGTGGGGTCCACTATATGACAGTGTGGGGTCCACTATATGACAGTGTGGGGTCCACTATATGGCAGTGAAGTGTGGGGTCCACTATATGGCAGTGTGGGGTCCACTATATGGGTCCACTATATGGCAGTGTGGGGTCCACTATATGGCAGTGTGGGGTCCACTATGTGGCAGTGGGGGTCCACTATATGGCAGTGTGGGGTCCACTATATGGCAGTGTGGGGTCCACTATATGGCAGTGAAGTGGCAGTGGGGTCCACTATATGGCAGTGTGGGGTCCACTATAGTGGGTCCACTATATGGCAGTGTGGGGTCCACTATATGGTGTCCACTATATGGGTCCACTATATGGGTCCACTATATGGCAGTGTGGGGTCCACTATGTGGCAGTGTGGGGTCCACTATGTGGCAGTGTGGGGTCCACTATGTGGCAGTGTGGGGTCCACTATATGGCAGTGTGGGGTCCACTATGTGGGGTCCAGTGTCCACTATATGGCAGTGTCCACTATGTGGCAGTGAAGTGTGGGGTCCACTATATGGCAGTGTGGGGTCCACTATGTGGCAGTGTGGGGTCCACTATATGGCAGTGTGGGGTCCACTATATGGGTCCACTATATGGCAGTGTGGGGTCCACTATATGGCAGTGTGGGGTCCACTATATGGCAGTTGAAGTGTGGGGTCCACTATGTGGCAGTGTGGGGTCCACTATATGGGTCCACTATATGGCAGTGTGGGGTCCACTATATGGGTCCACTATATGGCAGTGTGGGGTCCACTATATGACAGTGTGGGGTCCACTATGTGGCAGTGTGGGGTCCACTATATGGCAGTGTGGGGTCCACTATGTGGCAGTGTGGGGTCCACTATGTGGCAGTGAAGTGTGGGGTCCACTATATGGCAGTGTGGGGTCCACTATGTGGCAGTGTGGGGTCCACTATATGGCAGTGTGGGGTCCACTATATGGGTCCACTATATGGCAGTGTGGGGTCCACTATATGGCAGTGTGGGGTCCACTATATGGCAGTTGAAGTGTGGGGTCCACTATGTGGCAGTGAAGTGTGGGGTCCACTATGTGGCAGTGTGGGGTCCACTATATGGGTCCACTATATGGCAGTGTGGGGTCCACTATATGGGTCCACTATATGGCAGTGAAGTGTGGGGTCCACTATATGGCAGTGTGGGGTCCACTATATGGCAGTGAAGTGTGGGGTCCACTATATGGCAGTGTGGGGTCCACTATATGGCAGTGTGGGGTCCACTATATGGGTCCACTATATGGGTCCACTATGTGGCAGTGAAGTGTGGGGTCCACTATATGGCAGTGAAGTGTGGGGTCCACTATATGGCAGTGAAGTGTGGGGTCCACTATATGGCAGTGTGGGGTCCACTATGTGGCAGTGTGGGGTCCACTATGTGGCAGTGTGGGGTCCACTATATGGCAGTGAAGTGTGGGGTCCACTATATGGCAGTGAAGTGTGGGGTCCACTATATGGCAGTGTGGGGTCCACTATATGGCAGTGTGGGGTCCACTAAGTGGCAGTGAAGTGTGGGGTCCACTATGTGGCAGTGTGGGGTCCACTAAGTGGCAGTGAAGTGTGGGGTCCACTATGTGGCAGTGTGGGGTCCACTATATGGCAGTGTGGGGTCCACTATATGGCAGTGTGGGGTTCACTATATGGCAGTGTGGGGTTCACTATATGGCAGTGTGGGGTTCACTATATGGCAGTGTGGGGTCCACTATATGGCAGTGTGGGGTCCACTATATGGCAGTGTGGGGTCCACTATATGGCAGTGTGGGGTCCACTATATGGCAGTGTGGGGTCCACTATATGGCAGTGTGGGGTCCACTATATGGCAGTGTGGGGTCCACTATGTGGCAGTGTGGGGTCCACTATATGGCAGTGTGGGGTCCACTATATGGCAGTGTGGGGTCCACTATATGGCAGTTGAAGTGTGTTTTTTTTCCTATTATTATCGGTCATCATTGATGTGTGTCTTCAGTGCCCTCCACTAATATCGGCACCCCTGGTAAATAAATATGAGCAGAACGGGCTGTGAATTGTTTTCCTATTGTTTATCTACTTGGTCTGTCATTCAAAATATTCACAAAAATCTAACCTTTAATTAAAGTAAAATCATTGAAAGAAAAAAAATTGAATTTATATGTGTGCCACAATTATTGGCACCCCTTCATTCAATTCTTTGTGTAACCTCTCTTTGCCAAGATAGCAGCTCTGAGTCTTCTCCTATAATGCATAATGAGGTTGGAGAACACATGGCAAGGGATCTGAGACTATTCCTCCATACAGAATCTCTCCAGATCCTTCAGACTCCCGAGGTCTATGCTTGTGGACTCCCCTCTTCAGCCAATCGCACAGGTTTTGTCTGGGGTTTAGGTCAGCGGACTGGGATGGCCACGTAAAATCCTTAAGTCTGTGGTCAGTGAACTATTTTTTTGTGTTGATTTCGAGGTGTGTTTTGGATCATTGTCCTGCTGAAAGATCCAACCACGGCCCGGTTTAAGCCTTCCTAGCAGAGTCAGTCGGGTTTTGATTTAATATCTGCTGGTATTTGATAAGAGTCCATGATAACATGTATCCTAACAAGTTGTCCAGAACCTTTTGGAAGAAATAAAAACAAAAACAGGCCCATAATATCAAAGATCCTCCACCATTACTTCACAGTGGGGACGAGGTACTTTTCTGCATGGCTGTCCTTCTGCCTGCGCCAAAAAGCTCTATTTTAGTCTCATCTGAGCGTAGAAACCGGTCCCATTGAAAGTTCCAGTAACTGTTTGATGACAGCAAAGACTTTTATTTTATGGCAACCCTCCCAAAGAACTTGTGGTTAATGTCGGTGGCGTCTGATCCTCGTAGTTTAACACTTTGACCCCCAAAGACCCAACTAACATCTGTTATTCTCCAGCTGCGATCCTTGGGGATGTTTTTGTACACTCGTCCATCCTCCTCACCGTGCGTGGGGTCAATATAGACCCACATCCTCTACCAGGACGATCGTTAACATCTCCAGTTTAACTTCTTTAATTATTGCCCCGATCGAGGAAATGACCATTTCCAACCGTTGAGATATTTTCTTATCGCCATTTCCTGATTTGTGCAGCTCAACAACCTTCTGTCACACATCATTAGTGTTTTTGTCAGGTCGTTCCCATAGTGATGGATGTGTGTAACTTGACCTGTGTGTCACCTCATATTTATACCCCAGTGAAACAGGAAGTTATGGCTCACCAAGGGTTCCTAATCACTCAGATATGAAATGGGATATACATCATAAGAATTCCCGAGGGGTGCCAATAACTGTGGCACGCATGTCTCGGAGAAGAATATTTAAGTTTGATTTTTGTGAATATTTTAAAATGAAACACCAAGAGGATAAACAGCAAAGAAAAGTTCACCTGTTTCATATTTAAAGGTGCCAATATTAGCGAAGGGGAATGTGTGTGTGTGTGTGTGTGTGTGTGTGTGTGTGTGTGTGTGTGTGTGTGTGTGTGTGTGTGTGTGTGTGTGTGTGTGTGTGTGTGTGTGTGTGTGTGTGTGTGTGTGTGTGTGTGTGTGTGTGTGTGTGTGTGTGTGTGTGTGTGTGTATACATTCTCAATTTGGTGCTCGAAGCATCCAAATGACATTCCTAAAAACTGATAGAGGACTCCTCAAATAGACAATATATATATATAATAATAGTATATATATATATATATATATATATATATATATATATATATATATATATATATATATTATATATATATATATATATATATATTCTCTTATTCATTATAATCTAAAAGGCCAAACTGACCCTAGATCAGCACTCTTACTCTGAAACACTTAACTTTTCCTCTCTTCCTGTTCACTACAACTTGCCTGCCTGCAGCTCTCAGCTCTGTGGGAGTTGTATTTTCTATCCCACTAGGCTAATTCTCAGATCAGGGAGATGATGATTGAAGATCTAATTCGTTGGCGTTGGTAATTAAAAAGGCGTTGTGCCTGTTAAATCTAATAAGCCAGTCATGTCTCCCCAGAGACAGAGACAGAGACAGAGAGAGAGACAGAGAGAGAGACAGAGACAGAGACAGAGACAGAGACAGAGACAGAGACAGAGACAGAGACAGAGACAGAGACAGAGACAGAGACAGAGAGAGAGACAGAGACAGAGACAGAAGGCCTTGTAGACTCAGAGTAGTACCAACATAAGCATGAGTTATTAGAATTTAAGACTTAGAATTTAATGGCTGGTGGAGGGGCGGTTTTCCGGGGGGGGGCTTGGATGGTTGGTGGGAGGGGCTTGGATGGTTGGTGGGAGGGTGGCTTGGATGGTTGGTGGGAGGGGGCTTGGATGGTTGGTGGGAGGGGTGGCTTGGATGGTTGGTGGGAGGGGGCTTGGATGGTTGGTGGGAGGAGCTTCGGATGGTTGGTGGGAGGGGAGATGGAGGAGCTTCGGATGGTTGGTGGGAGGAGCTTCGGATGGTTGGTGGGAGGGGTGGCTTGGATGGTTGGTGGGAGGGGGGCTTGGATGGTTGGTGGGAGGGGGGCTTGGATGGTTGGTGGGAGGGGGCTTCGGATGGTTGGTGGGAGGGGCTTCGGATGGTTGGTGGGAGGGGAGGCTTCGGATGGTTGGTGGGAGGGGTGCTTTGGATGGTTGGTGGGAGGGGTGGCTTGGATGGTTGGTGGGAGGGGGCTTGGATGGTTGGTGGGAGGGGCTTCGGATGGTTGGTGGGAGGGGGCTTGGATGGTTGGTGGGAGGGGGCTTGGATGGTTGGTGGGAGGGGTGGGAGGGGGCTTGGATGGTTGGTGGGAGGGGTGGCTTGGATGGTTGGTGGGAGGGGGGCTTGGATGGTTGGTGGGAGGGGGGCTTGGATGGTTGGTGGGAGGGGTGGCTTGGATGGTTGGTGGGAGGGGGCTTGGATGGTTGGTGGGAGGGGTGGCTTGGATGGTTGGTGGGAGGGGGCTTGGATGGTTGGTGGGAGGGGTGGCTTGGATGGTTGGTGGGAGGGGGCTTCGGATGGTTGGTGGGAGGGGGGATGGTGGATGGTTGGTTGGGAGGGGTGGCTTGGATGGTTGGTGGGAGGGGGGCTGGTTGGTGGGAGGGGGCTTGATGGTTGGTGGGAGGGGTGGCTTGGATGGTTGGTGGGAGGGGGCTTGGATGGTTGGTGGGAGGGGGTTGGTGGGATGGGTTGGTGGGAGGGGGGCTTCGGATGGTTGGTGGGAGGGGTGGCTTGGATGGTTGGTGGGAGGGTGGCTTGGATGGTTGGTGGGAGGGGGCTTGGATGGATGGGGGGCAGACAGCCTGGCGGTTGGGAGCGTTGGTTGTAGAAGTGTTATACTCGACTCTTCTACATGAAAATCATTATTGGTTACACAGTAAAAGACCATGTAGAGAACATTACAACAATCCTAATAATGGTGAGGGGAAGAAAAACATCTGCCACATTCTAGTTTTGAAAAGCCACAGACCGCCCAGGGCCACAGGACTGCAGAAAGAATAGGACAAGAAGAATATTGGGGGGGGGGGCATGTCCGCCCATCCCCTCTGGCAACTTCGCCTACGCCTTACAGTGTAAGGTGTAAGGCTTACACTGTGCTTTTTGTAATTTCAACAAATAAATTCCAAGTGGTATTAAAAATGGGTCTCGCTCCCTCTTCTGATTGAATAAATAAAATAAATATAAAACAAGTCAAACGTAAAACAAAAATATTTGATTTGATATTTGTTTGAGGTTCATTACCGGTATTGTTCAAATTCCCTGGTTCACAGCGTTGAAATCAGTAAACTGTGTTCCATTGACACGTTGTGTTAGCTAATTCAAGTTGACCATTTTAAAAGGCTAATTGATCATTAGAAAACCCTTTCGCAATTATGTTAGCACAGCTGAAAACTACCCGCAAAACACCAGTCTCAACGTCAACAGTGAAGAGGCGACTCCGGGATGCTGGCCTTCGAGGCAGAGTTCCTCCTGTCCAGTGTCTGTTATTTTGCCCATCTTAATCTTTTAGTTTTATTGGCCAGTCTGAGATATGGCTTTTTCTTTGCAACTCTGCCTAAAAGGCCAGCATCCCGGAGTCGCCTCTTCACTGTTGATGTTGAGACTGGTGTTTTGCGGGTACTATTTTAATGAAGCTGTCAGTTGAGGACTGGGGTATTTCTCAACGCGATGATTGGCAGGTCACCGGGGCTAACACGCCAATGGAGAGACTTTAATGGGCTCCTTCCCAATGACCGTTCTAAATGGGGCTCAGATTCAATAAGACTCCAGGGCTTCTGACGTGAAGCTTAACCCATAGAAATGCAATTACTAGAACGGACATTCATATTCAATGGTCAGAGGCTCCAGGTGCCGTTCTTGTAACTACATTTCTATTGTCACTGATCACTGGCTGTTCTGTCTGACCGTTCTGGTACTTAATCAGAGGCTCAGGTCACTGTCCAGGCTCTAATCAATAATCAATATAATCTATAGGTGGAGCTTGTGATGCAATTACAGGTTGTCGTAAGGTGTCACCAGACACAGGTCAGCAGCATTCTAGAAGTACTGGGAGGTTATTCTATGGTCAGCAGCATTCTAGAAGTACTGGGAGGTTATTCTAGGGTCAGCAGCATTCTAGAAGTACTGGGAGGTTATTCTAGGGTCAGCAGCATTCTAGAAGTACTGGGAGGTTATTCTAAGGTCAGCAGCATTCTAGAAGTACTGGGAGGTTATTCTAGGGTCAGCAGCATTCTAGAAGTACTGGGAGGTTATTCTAGGGTCAGCAGAATTCTAGAAGTACTGGGAGGTTATTCTAGGGTCAGCAGCATTCTAGAAGTACTGGGAGGTTATTCTAGGGTCAGCAGCATTCTAGAAGTACTAGAGGTTATCCTAGGGTCAGCTGCTAACTGTGCCAGTAGACAAGGTACCCTCCTCAAATGCTAACCCCCACCATTAACCTGGTACCCTCCTAAAACGCTAACCCCCACCATTAACTTGGTACCATCCTAAAACGCTAACCCCCACCATTAACTTGGTACCCTCCTAAAACGCTAACCCCCACCATTAACTTGGTACCCTCCTAAAACGCTAACCCCCACCATTAACTTGGTACCCTCCTAAAACGCTAACCCCCACCATTAACTTGGTTCCCTCCTAAAACGCTAACCCCCACCATTAACTTGGTACCCTCCTAAAACGCTAACCACCACCATTAACTTGGTACCCTCCTAAAATGCTAACCCCCACCATTAACTTGTTACCCTCCTTAAATGCTAACCTCCACCATTAACTTGGTACCCTCCTAAAATGCTAACCTCCACCATTAACCTGGTACCCTCCTAAAATGCTAACCCCCACCATTAACCTGGTACCCTCCTAAAATGCTAACCTCCACCATTAACTTGGGAAACACAAAACTGCCAGACCAGCGTACGTACAGGCAGGTGGGCTACACAGCAGCATTAGATTACATTGTCATACCAACCGAACCACAAATACACATAACATACAGACCAGTGGACTAAATGGGGTCGGCCCTACTACAGACTACATGGGGTCGGCCCTACTACAGACTAAATGGGGTCGGTCCTACTACAGACTAAATGGGGTCGGTCCTACTACAGACTAAATGGGGTCGGTCCTACTACAGACTACATGGTAAGACAGCACACAGACTAAATGGGGTCGGTCCTACTACAGACTAAATGGGGTCGGTCCTACTACAGACTAAATGGGGTCGGTCCTACTACAGACTACATGGTAAGACAGCACACAGACTAAATGGGGTCGGTCCTACTACAGACTAAATGGGGTCGGTCCTACTACAGACTACATGGGGTCGGTCCTACTACAGACTACATGGTAAGACAGCATACAGACTACATGGGGTCGGTCCTACTACAGACTACATGGGGTCGGTCCTACTACAGACTACATGGTAAGACAGCACACAGACCTCTCGTTGCCAGTCCCATTGTTGCTCTGCAGCAGTGGCGTTCAGAGGGGATAACAGTCATATGATTACCTTATCTCAACCCCAGTCAAGAGCCTCCACATCTGTTGATCCAATAGGAAGTCAGCCAGCTTCTCTCGCCTCCCAATAGCTACAAGGCAGAGTGTGTGTGTGTGTGTGTTTAATAAACTGAAGTACCGATAAGACAGGACTGGGGGTTAGGTTCTCACAAAGTAAACAGACGAGACTGAAATCAAGAACATTCACTGGGCTGGAGCTGTGTGTGTGTGTGTGTGTGTGTGTGTGTGTGTGTGTGTGTGTGTGTGTGTGTGTGTGTGTGTGTGTGTGTGTGTGTGTGTGTGTGTGTGTGTGTGTGTGTGTGTGTGTGTGTGTTTCTTTGCATGTATAGCACATATTGTACAACTTGTCTTGCACAAGCTGCTGGACTGGTCTCCCGTCCTGCTCAAACCACACACACACTTGTTGTTTGGTGTGTGTGTGTGTGTGTGTGTGTGTGTGTGTGTGTGTGTGTGTGTGTGTGTGTGTGTGTGTGTGTGTGTGTGTGTGTGTGTGTGTGTGTGTGTGTGTGTGTGTGTGTGTGTGTGTGTGTGTGTGTGTTAGAGAACAGGGTTCCGTTAGAGAAAGGAACAGCTATTATAAGAAGACTAAACAGCCCAAAACCCGTCCGTTGTCTGAATGGCTTTTAACAGTTTTGATTTTCAACTGTAAAAATGTAGGAGTTGCACTTCTTGCTCGTCTCTTCAGAACAGAGATGCCATCATTGTATTGCTCACTTCTAGCTTTCACTTTGTCAAACAGCATTGTGATCTAAATATAGGCTGAGCATTTTGATTTATACTGCCTGGTTAGAATTAAGTGAAGTCGTGCAGTTTGACTAGATTACCAAAATAAACCCAAACCGCCAATGAAATTAGACCTACCATTCTGTAAATAAATGGCCGTAAAAATAGAGATATTAAGACTATTTATCCATATTGGAGCTCTCGCTTGTTAGAACAGCATGGTGATTTGAGCTGAGTTTTTTTGGTCAATGAAACCAAACCACCCGTGTCAAGATCCTAACTGGAAAACAAGTACTGTTCAGTGACCTCAGAGACAAATACAAACCATAACAGGAAGTAATTTTAACCATAACAGGAATTGGGTATCATTTTTTTTTTTAGGGAGTGATCTGGATTATACAACCAAGAGCATGAACAGCAAGTACAGTCTTATAATAATATAATAATAATATATGCCATTTAGCAGACGCTTTTATCCAAAGCGACTTACAGTCATGTGTGCATACATTCTACGTATGGGTGGTGCCGGGGATCGAACCCACTACCCTGGCGTTACAAGCGCCATGCTGTTAAATGCAAATAAGCCTGTTATTTATCCAGTGTTTCCCCTAGGAATGTTTTCTGCAGCGGTGGGGGCTCATCATACATCTAGACTAAACACACACACAATCTTGATGTACATGTATACCTTTACCTAGACAGTATATTTAAAATATGGTTTATTTTATTTAACTGGGCAAGTCAGTTAAGAACAAATTCTTATTTTACAATGACGGCCTACACCGGGCCAAAACGTAGACGGTGCTGGGACAATTGTGCAGCGTCCTATGGGACGGTTGTGATACAGCCTGGATTCGAACCAGGGTGTCTGTAGTGACGGCTCTAGCACTGAGATGCAGTGCCCTTAGACCACGGTGATACAGCCCGGATTTGCACCAGGGTCTGTAGTGACGCCTCTAGCACTGAGATGCAGTGCCTTAGACCACTGTGATACAGCCTGGATTCGAACCAGGGTCTGTAGTGACGCCTCTAGCACTGAGATGCAGTGCCTTAGATCACTGTGATACAGCCTGGATTCGAACCAGGGTCTGTAGTGACGCCTCTAGCACTGAGACGCAGTGCCTTAGACCACTGTTATACAGCCTGGATTCGAACCAGGGTCTGTAGTGACGCCTCTAGCACTGAGATGCAGTGCCTTAGACCACTGTGATACAGCCTGGATTCAAACCAGGGTCTGTAGTGACGCCTCTAGCACTGAGATGCAGTGCCTCAGACCACTGTGATACAGCCTGGATTCGAACCAGGGTCTGTAGTGACGCCTCTAGCACTGAGATGCAGTGCCTTAGACCACTGTGTCCATGGTTGTGTGTTAATAATTTAACTGTACTACAACGCTTAACTTTAAAAAAGGCAGCTAAAGTTTTTAATAATCAGTATCGGTTTTTTGGCCAAGGAAAATGTGTCATTTTTTTTAACCTTTATTTACCTAGGCAAGTCCGTTAATTAAGAACAAATTCTTATTTTCAATGACGCCTGGGAACAGTGGGTTAACTGCCTGTTCAGGGGCAGTACCTTGTCATCTCGGGGATTTGAACTTGCAACCTTCCGGTTACTAGTCCAACGCTCTACCCACTAGGCTACCCTGCCGCCCCTCCCCTCTAACCACTAGTCTACCCTGCCTCCTCTACACTCTAACCACTAGGCTACCCTGCCGCCCCTCCCCTCTAACCACTAGGCTACCCTGCCGCCCCTCCCCTCTAACCACTAGGCTACCCTGCCGCCCCTCCCCTCTAACCACTAGGCTACCCTGCCGCCCCTCCCCTCTAACCACTAGGCTACCCTGCCGCCCCCCTCCCCTCTAACCACTAGGCTACCCTGCGCCCCTCCCCTCTAACCACTAGGCTACCCTGCCGCCCCTCCCCTCTAACCACTAGGCTACCCTGCCGCCCCCCTCCCCTCTAACCACTAGGCTACCCTGCCGCCCCTCCCCTCTAACCACTAGGCTACCCTGCCGCCCCTCCCCTCTAACCACTAGGCTACCCTGCCGCCCCTCCCCTCTAACCACTAGGCTACCCTGCCGCCCCTCCCCTCTAACCACTAAGCTACCCTGCCGCCCCTCCCCTCTAACCACTAGGCTACCCTGCCGCCCCTCCACTCTAACCACTAGGCTACCCTGCCGCCCCTCCACTCTAACCACTAGGCCACCCTGTCGCCCCCCCCTCTATATGAGTGACCACTACTACCCTGCCGCCCCTCCCTCTAACCACACACCCTAGTTAGAGACCCTGCCGCCCCTCCCCTCTAACCACTACACCCTGCCGCCCCTCCCCTCTACCACTAGTTAGAGACACTACACCCTGTCCCCTCCACACACACCTAGTTAGAGACACACACACACACACCTAGTTAGAGACCGACACACACACCTAGTTAGAGACACACACACACACACCTAGTCAGAGACACACACACACACACCTAGTCAGAGACACAGACACACACACACACACCTAGTCAGAGACACACACACACACACCTAGTCAGAGACACACACACACACACCTAGTCAGAGACACACACACACACACCTAGTCAGAGACACACACACACACACCTAGTCAGAGACACACACACACACACCTAGTCAGAGACACACACACACACACCTAGTCAGAGACACACACACACACACACACACACACACCTAGTCAGAGACACACACACACACACACACACACACACCTAGTCAGAGACACACACACACACACACACACCTAGTCAGAGACACACACACACACCTAGTCAGAGACACACACACACACACCTAGTCAGAGACACACACACACACCTAGTCAGAGACACACACACACACCTAGTCAGAGACACACACACACACCTAGTCAGAGACACACACACACACCTAGTCAGAGACACACACACACACCTAGTCAGAGACACACACACACACACACACACACACACACACACACACACACTAGTCAGAGACACACACACACACACACACACACACACACACACACACACACACACACACACACACACACACACACACACACACACACACACCTAGTCAGAGACACACACACACACCTAGTCAGAGACACACACACACACACCTAGTCAGAGACACACACACACACACCTAGTCAGAGACACACACACACACCTAGTCAGAGACACACACACACACACCTAGTCAGAGACACACACACAGTAGTGCTGCGGAACACAAGAGAGGAGACTCATGACTCAGATGGTTTTGAGGCAGACTATATTTGGTACAGAGCCACACATGACGATACCTTATGGGTCCATTATCGTGGCCTGGAGGGTGAAACAACATCAAGAATGGGTGAACAAACTGTTCTTCTCTGACCTCCCGCGGGACAGATTGAATGGGGGCTGTAGAGTCCCCCCCACCCCCACACAACGCAGATTAGAGGAACGAATCGATGGGATACGATGCACAATGTCTACAGTGTATTTCTGATCAATTTGATGTTATTTTAAAATGAAAAAAGGACATTTCTAAGTGACGATACGGTAGTGTATGTGCAAAAGTCCTATCTCACAACTCGATGAAACCTTCACTCTTGCGCAGACATTTAGAAACAAAACATGTCTATTTGGAAAAAAAAATAAGCCACATGGAGTTTGAGCGAGAATTAAGACTCCTTTCGAGTAGATAAGGCATGTATAAAATCATCAGATTCCATTAATAAGGAAGGGCTAGAAGGATCGTATAGGGGCTAGAAGGATCGTATAGGGGCTAGAAGGATCGTATAGGGGCTAGAAGGATCGTATAGGGGCTAGAAGGATCGTATAGGGGCTAGAAGGATCGTATAGGGGCTAGAAGGATCGTATAGGGGCTAGAAGGATCGTTTAGGGGCTAGAAGGATCGTATAGGGCGAGCTACCAAGTGGCTTGGACAGGAAAGCCCCACACTATAGTGAAGTTCTTCATTCTTCTGTGACATCAAATGGACTTTGGGTGGGTCAAGATGTGTTGGTATCTGTATTGATGGTGTAAAAGCCATGACAGGGAGACAGAGTGGAGTGGTAACGCGCGTGCAAGCAGTTGCTCCCGACGCCACTTGGGCACACTGCAGCATCCACCTAGAGGCTCTTGGGTACACTGCAGCATCCACCTAGAGGCTCTTGGGTACACTGCAGCATCCACCGAGAGGCTCTTGGGTAAACTGCAGCATCCACCGAGAGGCTCTTGGGTACACTGCAGCATCCACCTAGAGGCTCTTGGGTACACTGCAGCATCCACCTAGAGGCTCTTGGACAGGAAAGCCCCACACTATTGTGAAGTTCTTCATTCTTCCTGCTGCCGAGGAATTGGCTGGGACAATGCTGGGGGGAAAAGGCCCCCCCAAAAAACTATACAGACAATATCTTCATCAAACAACACTGTTTCACAACGCATCAGTGACATGGCAGGAGATGTTTTGAAACAATTACCGATTCGCATACAAGCCAGTGAATTCTATGTGTGACAGCTGGAGCTCCTGATACATGTCTGTTTACGTTTACGGTCAATTAAGGAAGACATCCTCTTCTGCAAACCACTGGAAACCAGGACAACAGGAGAGGATATCTAGTACTGAACAGCTTTGTGACATCAAATGGACTTTGGTGGTCAAGATGTGTTGGTATCTGTACTGATGGTGTAAAAGCCATGACAGGGAGACAGAGTGGAGTGGTAACGCGCGTGCAAGCAGTTGCTCCCGACGCCACTTGGGCACACTGCAGCATCCACCGAGAGGCTATTGGGTACACTGCAGCATCCACCGAGAGGCTCTTGGGTACACTGCAGCATCCACCGAGAGGCTCTTGGGTACACTGCAGCATCCACCGAGAGGCTCTTGGGTACACTGCAGCATCCACCGAGAGGCTCTTGCTGCCAGGGGAATGCCTGACAGCTTGAAAGACATTTCGGACACTACAGTGATGCCACTAAAGCCCCTGACCTCTCGTGTATTTTCTGCACTATGCAATGATATGGGCAAGGACCATGTAACGCTTTTACAACATACAGAAGTGCGCTGGTTATCAAGGGGCAAGGTATTGACACATTTTGCTTTTTTTAAATGAGAGACGAGCTTAAAGTTTACTTTACTGACAATAATTACCACTTGTCTAATCGCTTGCATGATGACGAGTTTCTCACACGACTGTTCTATCTATCTGGGTGATGTTTTTTCTCACCTGAACGATCTGAATCTGTAATCCTAGAGACTCACCGCAACTATATTCAATGCGCGGGACAGAATTGAGTCTATGATTCAGAAGCCCGAGCTCTTCTCTGTCTGCATTAACAAGGACAACAACACAGGGCTTTCCATCACTGTATGATTTTTTTCTGTGTGGAAATGAACTCAAGGACAACGTCAAATGTGATATAGAGGAGCAGCTAAGTGAGCTATGTGCGCAATTACGCAGGTACTCTCCCGAAACGGACGACAAAAACAACTGGATTCGTTATCCCTTTCATGCCCTGCCCCCAGTCCACTTACCAATATCTGAACAAGAGAGCCTCATTGAAATTGCAACAAGCGGTTCTGTGAAAATTGAATTTATTCAGAAGCCACTGCCAGATTTCTGGATAGGGCTGCGTTCAGAGTATCCTGCCTTGGCAAATCACTCTGTTAAGACACTGATGCCCTTTGCAACCACGTACCTATGTGAGAGTGGATTCTCGGCCATCACTAGCATGAAAATTAAATACAGGCACAGACTGTGTGTGGAAAATGACTTAAGACGGAGACTCTCTCCAACACAACCCAACATTGCAGAGTTAAGTGCATCCTTACAAGCACACCCTTCTCATTAACCTGTGGTGAGTTATTCACAAATTTTGATGAACAAATAAGGTTTAATATGTAAGATGACTAAATAAAGAATAAAATTATTGATTATTTATTATATTATTGTTTGTGTCCTGGTCCTATAAGAGCTCTTTGTCACTTCCCACGAGCCGGGTTGTGACAAACTCACACTCATTCTTATGTTTAATAAATGTATCGTATGGTGTGTGATGGCAGGCTTACAATGATGGCAAAAAAACATAATTTGAGAGTCAGCTGACCCTGTTGCTAGAGGGGGTACAGCTGACCCTGGTGCTAGAGGGGGTACAGCTGACCCTGGTGCTAGAGGGGGTACAGCTGACCCTGGTGCTAGAGGGGGTACAGCTGACCCTGGTGCTAGAGGGGGTACAGTTGGAGGTTGAATGTTTGAAAAGGGACTATAAAAAATAAATGCGGGAACCACTGGACTAGACTACTGGGGTTGTTCAACACGCAAAATGTCTTGTAATTGTGTTGAGTTGTTGATATACATGCTTAGTTTAACACTGACACAGTCGTCACAAAAGGCATTTTCAGGATGGTAGAAAGAAAGTAATTTTAGCAAACCGGCGATTCGTAACATTTGCGAATCGATTTCCTGTCGACGCCATGCTACATTTGCATCGGTTTGGGGGGGCAGGAAAAACAATTAACTCATGTTTTAAAAAACAGTTGGAACAGTGGACCGATGCACATCCTAAACTCACATTGTTTGCATATTGTTGAGCTAGCTATATGTTCTCAAATTTGACCCGATACCAGTAGATCATACAGGTGTTCTCTATTATTTTTCTGACGTTAAATTGTTTAGTGCGAACCCAATCCTGGTATTCTAGATACGGTACAGTACATGAAAATAAGCAGCTGTCAATACTAATTAAACATGCGAAAAAAAAAGGAAAATAAGAGTTGTAAATTCTACCTGGTTTATTTGCGGCGGATGAATTTAGAAAACAGACACAAAATCAGACGGCCTGGAGGAGGATTGCAGAGATGCTGGTGGGGTGGGGGGGTGGGGGAAGAGTCATTTGCACAACATTGACCTTCTGATTTTGTCTCTGTATTCTAGCAAAGCAACATCATATAGAGTTTGAAAAGCAGCGATGATTGGCTGTCTTGGTTGTGCTTGCCCGGAACTAAACGACAGGCGCAAACATCTGCTCCTCACCCGATTGGTTAACAGCAGCGGTGGCCGGGTGAGAATCTGCATAAAGTATCGCCGAGTTGAACTTTTTTCTACCACTCCGCAAGCAAGGGTTCTCGCCTTCCCACAATCCCCTTCTTCCAACAGACAGCGTCCATCCCCTTGTCTCCTCCTCTCCTCTCCCTCTCTCCTGCAGATAGAAACTCGGTCATTACCCCCACGGCTCATCCCTCACGCCCACCGAGGGCCTGTCACCAAGCTGTTACCGTGACAACGCAGCACACAGAACGACTGGAGATGGAGGTCTATTAGATAGAGGGGGAGGGGGAGGGGTTAGTCATGTGTCGTGTCAATAATACAGGCTACTTTCTGGGCATTTGGCCGCTATGCACGGTGGCATGCATCCCAAATGGCACCCTATTCCCTATGTAGTGCACTTATTTTGACCAGGGCCCGTAGGGCAACAGTAGTGCACTAAATAGGGAATTAGGGTGTCATTTGGTTCACAAACCGATGGAGCTCAACATTGAGTGAGTGGAGCCGCTGTCTGCTTGTTTCCTTTGACACCACGTAGAGTGGGGACACACGCGAACGCTAGTGCTGAACGCTAGTGCTGAACGCTAGTGCTGAGCGCTAGTGCTGAACGCTAGTGCTGAGCGCTAGTGCTGAACGCTAGTGCTGAACGCTAGTGCTGAGCGCTAGTGCTGAACGCTAGTGCTGAGCAATTAACCGACATTTCAGTTATTATTTGATTTTAAAAAACAACTATTTTTTTTTATTTTTTTATTTCACCTTTATTTAACCAGGTAGGCTAGTTGAGAACAAGTTCTCATTTGCAACTGCGACCTGACCAACATTGGTTCAATTATTTGAATTCCATTTTATTATAATGGTTCTATGAGCTCAATGCCACATCACACAGTTTCTCTAGAGATGCATCAGATCCAGACTGAACTGTGCGATGTAGTAGGGAGTTGTAGTTTCTCTAGAGATACATCAGATCCAGACTGAACTGTGTGATGTAGTAGGGAGATGTAGTTTCTCTAGAGATACATCAGATCCAGACTGAACTGTGCGATGTAGTAGGGAGTTGTAGTTTCTCTAAAGATACATCAGATCCAGACTGAACTGTGCGATGTAGTAGGGAGTTGTAGTTTCTCTAAAGATACATCAGATCCAGCCTGAATTGTGCGATGTAGTTGGGAGATGTAGTCTATTTACCACCATAGACTGATGCTACCGGACAGTTTTGCTACCATAGACTGGAATATGTTCCGGGATTCATCCAATGGCATTGAGGAGTATAACACCTCAGTCACGGTCTTCATCAAAAAGTGCATAGATGACGTCGTCCCCACAGGGGCCGTACGTACATATCCCCAACCAGAAGCCATGGATTACAGGCAACATCCATTTCATATGAAATATATACCGTATATATATATATATATATATATTTTTTTTTTAATAATAAAAAACAATGGTCTGATTAAATCGGTATCAGCTTTTTTTTGGTCCTCCAATAACCGGAATCGACGTTGAAAAATCATAATCGGTCGACCACCAGTACATCACTGGGGCCAAGCTTCCTGCCATCCAGGACCTATATAATAGGCGGTGTCAGAGGAAAGCCCATAAAATTGTCAGACTCCAGTCACCCAAGACATAGACTGTTCTCTCTGATACCGCACGGCAAGCGGTACCGGAGCACCAAGTCTGGGACCAAAAGGCTCCTTTTAACAGCTTCAACCCCCAAGCCATTAGACTGCTGAACAATTAGTCAAATGGCCTCCAGACTATTTTCATTGACCCCCCCCCCCATTTGTTTTGTACACTGCTGCTACTCGCTGTTTATTATCTGTGCATAGTCACTTCACCCCTACCTACATGTACAAATTACCTCAACTAACTCGGTACCGGTACCAGAATTTTATGTAATTATGACATAACATTGAAGGTTGTGCAATGTAACAGCAATATTTAGACTTATGGATGCCACCCGTTAAATAAAATACCGAACGGTTCCGTATTTCACTGAAAGAATAAACATCTTGTTTTCAAGATTATAGTTTCCGGATTTGACCATATTAATGACCTAAGGCTCGTATTTCTGTGTGTTATTATGTTATAATTGAGTCTATGATTTGATAGAGCAGTCTGACTGAGTGGTGGTAGGCACCAGCAGGCTCGTAAGCATTCATTCAAACAGCATTTTCATGCGTTTTGCTAGCAGCTCTTCGCAATGCTTCAAGCATTGCACTGTTTATGACTTCAAGCCTATCAACTCCCGAGATGAGGCTGGTGTAACCGATATGAAATGGCTAGCTAGTTAGCGGGGTGCGTGCTAATAGCATTTCAAACATCACTCGCTCTGAGACTTAGTGGTTGTCCTCCTTGCTCTGCATGGGTAACGCTGCTTCGAGGGTGGCTGTTGTCGTTGTGTTCCTGGTTCGAGCCCAGGTAGGAGCGAGGAGAGGGATGGAAGCTATACTGTTACACTGGCAATACTAAAGTGCCTATAAGAACATCCAATAGTGAAAGGTATATGAAATACAAATGGTATAGAGGGAAATAGTCACTTTTACTTTCTTCTTGAACATGTTTCATTATTTATTGATAAATTGATTTGATTTACTAAGTTAAAATAAGTGTTAATTCAGTATTGTTGTAATTGTCATTATTACAAATAAATAAATAAATACATTTAAAAATATATATATATTTTTTAATTTGTCGATTAACCGGTATTGGCTTTTTTTGGTCCTCCAATAATCGGTATCGGCGTTGAAAATCATAATCGGTCGACCTCTAGCGACATCTCCATTTTCTTCTTAATTGGCTGATTGCTACCAACTCACAGGAATCCTCACCCAGTTGACTACTTTAAAATGGTGGAAGCCCTCAATTGCAATGTTCATGCTAAAAACGGGTTAAAAAATATATATTTATTTCACCTTTATTTAACCAGGTAGGCTAGTTGAGAACAAGTTCTCATTTCCAACTGCAACCTGGCCAAGATAAAGCAGTGTGACACAAACAACACAGAGTTATGGAATAAACAAAACATACAGTCAATAACACGAGAGAAAAAAGTATATATATAGTGTGTGCAAATTAAGTAAGGATAAGGGAGGTAAGGCAATAAATAGGCCATAGTGTCAAAATAATTAAGCAATTAAACACTGGAGTGATCGATGTGCCGAAGATGAATGTGCAAGTAGAGATACTGGGGTGCAAAGGAGCAAAAAAATGAATAACAATATGGGGATGAGGTAGTTGGATGGGCTGTTTACAGATGGGCAATGTACAGTTGTGAGCTGCGAGCTGCTCTGACAGGTGATGTTTAAAGTTAAAGGAGAAGTAGTTGGTTTCTCAAATGACTGCCTCGCCTGCTTCAGGCTGTTGAGTTGATAAGAAAACATCTATGCGGAGTCCTCTTTCACAACTGGCACAATTCCAATATAAACGTATTCGTTTTCTCCAAAGTTACCGAAATGCCATGTGCATTCCTTACAACCTAACCATTACGAAACTTCCAAATGAGGAAGTCCCTTTTTGTTGTTGACAAAATACACACAAAATACAAAACACTCATTGACCTTCATACAAAAATTCCTCATTTCATAGTCTTATTTTCATGGACAGATTTTGGGCAGAGTAAAAACCTGTTGCGTCGCCTCTTCATCTCTGCCTGTAGTTAGCTCTCTGTTCTCTCTCTAAAAGGGGAGAGAGCACGACACAGAGAGCGAGCGAGAGAGGGACACAGAGAGCGAGCGAGAGAGGGACACAGAGAGCGAGCGAGAGAGAGAGCGAGCGAGAAAGGGACAGAGAACGAGAGAGGGAGAACGAGAGCGGGAGAACGAGACAGAGATGGAGAGAGAGAGACAGAGACAGCGAGACAGACAGACAGACCGAGAGAGAGAGAGAGGGAGAATGAGAGAGGGAGCGAGAGAGAGAGAGAGAGAGAGAGAGAGAGAGAGAGAGAGAGAGAGAGAGAGAGAGGGAGAACGAGACAGAGACAGAGACAGACAGACAGGGAGAATGAGAGAGGGAGAATGATAGAGAGAAAAAAAATACTGTATCAATGTGTGTAACTCCTATAATATACTGTATCAACGTGTATACGATTACAGAATTGAACCCTGACCCCATCCGTAACCTGAAAGGACTGGTGGAGCAGGGGTCATTTAACACCTGACCCCATCCGTAACCTGAAAGGACTGGTGCAGCAGGGGTCATTTAACACCCTGACCCCATCCGTAACATGAAAGGACTGGTGGAGCAGGGGTCATTTAACACCCTGACCCCATCCGTAACCTGAAAGGACTGGTGCAGCAGGGGTCATTTAACACCCTGACCCAATCCGTAACATGAAAGGACTGGTGGAGCAGGGGTCATTTAACACCCTGACCCCATCCGTAACCTGAAAGGACTGGTGCAGCAGGGGTCATTTAACACCCTGACCCCATCCGTAACCTGAAAGGACTGGTGGAGCAGGGGTCATTTAACACCCTGACCCCATCCGTAACCTGAAAGGACTGGTGGAGCAGGGGTCATTTAACACCCTGACCCCATCCGTAACCTGAAAGGACTGGTGCAGCAGTCCCCCCCCCCCCCATGACTCCAGTCTACAAACATAAGGTCACACAGAGTACCAAGCGCCAATCTTGATATCCTTTTCTTACACTTCGTCTGTGTGTAGTGCTGTCTTTCACACACTATCATATTGAACACACACACCTATAGGTCTCCATTACACCCCAGTCTGTAGGGAGTGGACTTGTGCTGTATCTTAAACCACACACAGCCCAAGTCAGTTCACACACACCAGTTAGACACCAAGGTCATTCAGTTCAATGAGGAGTATCGCCATCTATAAATAGAGACACAATATACAGGGGAAGGGGGGGGGGGGGCAGTGGCCGTATGAAATAAACTAACAGTGATTGGCCTGCTCTTCCACTCTGATTTCACTCTTTCCTCTCCTGATTGGAAGACAAACAATGCACCTTTCAGCCTGGGAAAGAGAGAGAGAATAATCTCTCCCTCAAAACATATGTTTACAACGCCAAAGCAAGTGAAATAGATAAACAAAAGTTAAATAACCCCCCTCCACCTCTGTCTACTTCATGTAGACCACTACTAAATACAGTAGGCCTACATCATGTAGACTACTACTAAATACAGTAGGCCTACATCATGTAGACCACTACTAAATACAGTATGCCTACATCATGTAGACTACTACTAAATACAGTAGGCCTACATCATGTAGACCACTACTAAATACAGTATGCCTACTTCATCATGTAGACTACTACTAAATACAGTAGGCCTACATCATGTAGACTACTACTAAATACAGTAGGCCTACATCATCATGTAGACTACTACTAAATACAGTAGGCCTACATCATCATGTAGACTACTAATAAATACAGTAGGCCTACATCATGTAGACTACTACTAAATACAGTAGGCCTACATCATGTAGACTACTACTAAATACAGTAGGCCTACATCATGTAGACTACTACTAAATACAGTAGGCCTACATCATGTAGACCACTACTAAATACAGTATGCCTACTTCATCATGTAGACTACTACTAAATACAGTAGGCCTACTTCATGTAGACTACTACTAAATGCAGTAGGCCTACATCATCATGTAGACTACTACTAAATACAGTAGGCCTACATCATGTAGACCACTACTAAATACAGTAGGCCTACATCATCATGTAGACTACTACTAAATACAGTAGGCCTACATCATCATGTAGACTACTACTAAATACAGTAGGCCTACATCATCATGTAGACTACTACTAAATGCAGTAGGCCTACATCATCATGTAGACCACTACTAAATACAGTAGGCCTACATCATGTAGACCACTACTAAATACAGTAGGCCTACATCATGTAGACCACTACTAAATACAGTAGGCCTACATCATGTAGACCACTACTAAATACAGTAGGCCTACATCATCATCATGTAGACCACTACTAAATACAGTAGGCCTACATCATGTAGACGACTACTAAATACAGTAGGCCTACATCATCATGTAGATGACTACTAAATACAGTAGGCCTACATCATCATGTAGACCACTACTAAATACAGTAGGCCTACATCATGTAGACTACTACTAAATACAGTAGGTCTATATCATCATGTAGACCACTACTAAATACAGTAGGCCTACTTCATGTAGACCACTACTAAATACAGTAGGCCTACTTCATGTAGACCACTACTAAATACAGTAGGCCTACTTCATGTAGACCACTACTAAATACAGTAGGCCTACTTCATGTAGACCACTACTAAATACAGTATGCCTACTTCATCATGTAGACTACTACTAAATACAGTAGGTCTACATCATTATGTAGGCGACTACTTGTGTGGTGTTTACTCTGAAACAATAACCCTGCCTCCCGGGTTGACTTCCCATTGTGTAACAAGTTGACATCCTGCTTGCTTAAGAGCTGAAAAGTGAGTGAGCGTGGAATGTGGCGCGCGGGCACGCGTCTGGTGTGACAGAGAGAGAGAGAGAGAGAGAGAGAGAGAGAGAGAGACAGAGAGAGACAGAGAGAGACAGAGAGAGACAGAGAGAGACAGAGAGAGAGAGAGAGAGAGAGAGAGAGAGAGAGAGAGAGAGAGAGAGAGAGAGAGAGAGAGAGAGAGAGAGAGAGAGAGACAGAGAGACAGAGAGAGACAGAGAGAGACAGAGAGAGACAGAGAGAGACAGAGAGAGAGAGAGACAGAGAGAGAGAGAGAGACAGAGAGAGAGAGAGAGAGAGAGAGAGAGAGAGAGAGAGAGAGAGAGAGAGAGAGAGAGAGAGAGAGAGAGAGAGAGAGAGAGAGAGAGAGAGAGAGAGAGAGAGAGAGAGAGAGAGAGAAAGAGAGAGTGATCTAACAGAGAGACCGAGTTAGTCTGTGTGCTTCCACCGACAGGCGGTGCTCCGTGTGTGTAGGTAGTTACGGAGATCCTAGAGGAGCACTGCAAGTCTGATACACACCTCTGTCACCGGCCCGTCTGTCAGAGCTGGCTTTAAAGTCCCCGAGTCCTGGGCCTGTCTTCATGAAGCACCCATTGGGAGAAAACCTACTGAAACAGGGAGTTGATACCTGAAATTGTCCAAATTAAGAACACAGATTTCTGTTTTCCCGTTGCGAACCGTTTCGCTACGTTGTGCACTAATGAACACGACCCAGAGGGTCAAGCAGACAAGAAACGCTCTCAGAAAACAGAAATGACAACAACAACAAAAAATATTTTAAAAAACCCCACTAGGACCCTTAAATATGGCACAGAGTTCTGTTGGATCAGTCTCTAAAAGCTCATAGGCTACCGCCACCACACAACCAACTAGCTAGCTACTACACATTGGTCAAGAGCTATAATGTAGTGATACGAAACCATGACGACAGCGTTCCCTGTACCTGCACAACTAAGCTCTCGGCGCTTCCCCGTCGAGCCAATCAGAAGGTAGAGTCCCAAAGGGCACCCTATTCCCTACAGCCCCTGGTCTACAGTAATACACTATAAAGCAGGGGTGGTCCACCTCATTTTGACCCCCCCCCCCCCCCCCAGAAGTCATTAACTTCTTCTATGAAGTCCCGAGGACCACACTGAAAATGTTTTACAGTTCCTTGCTGTCAAAAAAAAAAGTCCACTACCCAATTTCCGATGCTTTCCGACTGTCTAGTGATCATTAGTGAAACTATATGACTGTAGGTCCATTGTCATTCATACACAGTTTCCAATTTGGGTTTTAGTCATTTTGAAGTATATTGATTTCGTTGCATCCGGGGTTCACAATTCTTTCAACAACTGTTCATCCATAGTATTAAATCAAGTGGAATTTCTCACGATCAATCGATAGATCGATATATCAGTAAAACAGGTTTTAGATAGCAGCAGTATACTGTAGGTAGGGGTAAAGGATAGATAATAGACAGTAGCAGCAGTATACTGTAGGTAGGGGTAAAGGATAGATAATAGACAGTAGCAGCAGTATACTGTAGGTAGGGGTAAAGGATAGATAGACAGTAACAGCAGTATACTGTAGGTAGGGGTAAAGGATAGATAATAGACAGTAACAGCAGTATACTGTAGGTAGGGGTAAAGGATAGATAGACAGTAACAGCAGTATACTGTAGGTAGGGGTAAAGGATAGATAATAGACAGTAGCAGCAGTATACTGTAGGTAGGGGTAAAGGATAGATAGACAGTAACAGCAGTATACTGTAGGTAGGGGTAAAGGATAGATAATAGACAGTAACAGCAGTATACTGTAGGTAGGGGTAAAGGATAGATAATAGACAGTAGCAGCAGTATACTGTAGGTAGGGGTAAAGGATAGATAATAGACAGTAGCAGCAGTATACTGTAGGTAGGGGTAAAGGATAGATAATAGACAGTAACAGCAGTATACTGTAGGTAGGGGTAAAGGATAGATAATAGACAGTGGCAGCAGTATACTGTAGGTAGGATAGATAATAGACAGTAGCAGCAGTATACTGTAGGTAGGGGTAAAGGATAGATAATAGACAGTAACAGCAGTATACTGTAGGTAGGGGTAAAGGATAGATAATAGACAGTAACAGCAGTATACTGTAGGTAGGGGTAAAGGATAGATAATAGACAGTAACAGCAGTATACTGTAGGTAGGGGTAAAGGATAGATAATAGACAGTAGCAGCAGTATACTGTAGGTAGGGGTAAAGGATAGATAGACAGTAACAGCAGTATACTGTAGGTAGGGGTAAAGGATAGATAATAGACAGTAACAGCAGTATACTGTAGGTAGGGGTAAAGGATAGATAATAGACAGTAACAGCAGTATACTGTAGGTAGGGGTAAAGGATAGATAATAGACAGTAACAGCAGTATACTGTAGGTAGGGGTAAAGGATAGATAATAGACAGTAACAGCAGTATACTGTAGGTAGGGGTAAAGGATAGATAGGATAGTAGGTAATAGACAGTAACAGCAGTATACTGTAGGTAGGGGTAAAGGATAGATAATAGACAGTAACAGCAGTATACTGTAGGTAGGGGTAAAGGATAGATAATAGACAGTAACAGCAGTATACTGTAGGTAGGAGTAAAGGATAGATAATAGACAGTAACAGCAGTATACTGTAGGTAGGGGTAAAGGATAGATAGACAGTAACAGCAGTATACTGTAGGTAGGGGTAAAGGATAGATAATAGACAGTAACAACAGTATACTGTAGGTAGGGGTAAAGGATAGATAATAGACAGTAACAACAGTATACTGTAGGTAGGGTAAAGGATAGATAATAGACAGTAACAACAGTATACTGTAGGTAGGGGTAAAGGATAGGTAATAGACAGTAACAACAGTATACTGTAGGTAGGGGTAAAGGATAGATAGACAGTAACAGCAGTATACTGTAGGTAGGGGTAAAGGATAGATAATAGACAGTAACAGCAGTATACTGTAGGTAGGGGTAAAGGATAGATAGACAGTAACAGCAGTATACTGTAGGTAGGGGTAAAGGATAGATAGACAGTAACAGCAGTATACTGTAGGTAGGGGTAAAGGATAGGTAGGGGTAAAGTGACCAGACAACAGGATAGATAATAAACAGTAGCAACGTGGTTTGAAAGGGTCGATGACGATAGTCCAGGCAGCGATTTGATTAAATATTTATCCGCAATTATTTAGGACGTTCAAGAGAAATGTTTAAGAGGCTAAACTCAAATAAACAAATTATTTGAACAATGGGAAGATAAAATGTGGTTTCATAGAAAATCCATTTTCAGCCACAGCCAGGATTCGATCTTGTGCCCACGCTGCTGTCCGGTCCCAAATCCCCTGTCCTCATCTGCTGAGCTACAGTTCAGGAGCCTATTAAACCCAACAACAACACAAAAAATATAAGGTAATTGATATACAGCAGGGTAGCCTAGTGGTTCGAGTGGTGGACTAGTAACCGGAAGGTTGCAAGTTCAAATCCCCGAGCTGACAAGGTACAAATCTGTCGTTCTGCCCCTGAACAGGCAGTTAACCCACTGTTCCCAGGCCGTCATTGAAAATACGAATTTGTTCTTAACTGGCTTGGCTGGTTAAATAAAGGTCAAATAAATAAATAAAACATAAATACAAATACAAGGTGTCCAGTAGAGGTCAGTGTTTCAAAGCCACTTTGCGTTGAAGAAAGCCACTGAAGAAAGCCACTTTGCGTTGAAGAAAGCCACTTTGCGTTGAAGAAAGCCACTTTGCGTTGAAGAAAGCCACTTTGCGTTGAAGAAAGCCACTTTGCGTTGAAGAAAGCCACTTTGCGTTGAAGAAAGCCACTTTGCGTTGAAGAAAGCCACTTTGCGTTGAAGAAAGCCACTTGAAGAAAGCCACTTTGCGTTTGAAGAAAGCCACTTTGCGTTGAAGAAAGCGTTGAAGAAAGCCACTTTGCGTTGAAGAAAGCCACTTGAAGAAAGCCACTTTGAAGAAAGCCACTTGAAGAAAGCCACTTTGCGTTGAAGAAAGCCACTTTGCGTTGAAGAAAGCCACTTTGCGTTGAAGAAAGCCACTTTGCGTTGAAGAAAGCCACTTTGCGTTGAAGAAAGCACCACGGCAAAAGATATCGGATTTTGCAACAAACAGTTCGGGGAAAATAATAATAATAATAAAGGACTTGACCAAAAGAAGAGTCGGACGTCATTGATCGCGTGGTTCTTACTTTGAAACGAGAAACCTAGTTTTTTTTTTTTATGTTATTATATATTTCCAAAAAGATGGTGGCTTCATTGTATGATTTAGGATAGTAAGTACAAACAGAACAAGTTCAGAACACAATGTAGCCAGTGTTTCAAAGAAAACCATTTTACAAATGAATGTAATTATAATTATTTGTTTTGTATTATCTATATGGGAATGCGACACTGTGCCTCCACAAGGTGAGACTTAGCTGCTGCCCTACAGACAGAGACACCTGTCAGGTGAGAAACGGGACACTGTGCCTCCACAAGGTGAGACTTAGCTGCTGCTCTACAGACAGAGACACCTGTCAGGTGAGAAACGGGACACTGTGCCTCCACAAGGTGAGACTTAGCTGCTGCTCTACAGACAGAGACACCTGTCAGGTGAGAAACGGACACTGTGCCTCCACAAGGTGAGACTTAGCTGCTGCTCTACAGACAGAGACACCTGTCAGGTGAGAAACGGGACACTGTGCCTCCACAAGGTGAGACTTAGCTGCTGCTCTACAGACAGAGACACCTGTCAGGTGAGAAACGGGACACTGTGCCTCCACAAGGTGAGACTTAGCTGCTGCTCTACAGACAGAGACACCTGTCAGGTGAGAAACGGGACACTGTGCCTCCACAAGGTGAGACTTAGCTGCTGCTCTACAGACAGAGACACCTGTCAGGTGAGAAACGTGACACTGTGCCTCCACAAGGTGAGACTTAGCTGCTGCCCTACAGACAGAGACACCTGTCAGGTGAGACTTAGCTGCTGCCCTACAGACAGAGACACCTGTCAGGTGAGACTTAGCTGCTGCTCTACAGACAGAGACACCTGTCAGGTGAGACTTAGCTGCTGCCCTACAGACAGAGACACCTGTCAGGTGAGACTTAGCTGCTGCCCTACAGACAGAGACACCTGTCAGGTGAGACTTAGCTGCTGCCCTACAGACAGAGACACCTGTCAGGTGAGACTTAGCTGCTGCCCTACAGACAGAGACACCTGTCAGGTGAGACTTAGCTGCTGCCCTACAGACAGAGACACCTGTCAGGTGAGACTTAGCTGCTGCCCTACAGACAGAGACACCTGTCAGGTGAGACTTAGCTGCTGCTCTACAGACAGAGACACCTGTCAGGTGAGACTTAGCTGCTGCCCTACAGACAGAGACACCTGTCAGGTGAGACTTAGCTGCTGCCCTACAGACAGAGACACCTGTCAGGTGAGACTTAGCTGCTGCCCTACAGACAGAGACACCTGTCAGGTGAGACTTAGCTGCTGCCCTACAGACAGAGACACCTGTCAGGTGAGACTTAGCTGCTGCCCTACAGACAGAGACACCTGTCAGGTGAGACTTAGCTGCTGCCCTACAGACAGAGACACCTGTCAGGTGAGACTTAGCTGCTGCCCTACAGACAGAGACACCTGTCAGGTGAGACTTAGCTGACACTGCTCTACAGACAGAGACACCTGTCAGGTGAGACTTAGCTGCTGCCCTACAGACAGAGACACCTGTCAGGTGAGACACCTGTCAGACAGAGACACCTGAGAGACTTAGCTGCTGCTCTACAGACAGAGACACCTGTCAGGTGAGACTTAGCTGCTGCTCTACAGACAGAGACACCTGTCAGGTGAGACTTAGCTGCTGCTCTACAGACAGAGACACCTGTCAGGTGAGACTTAGCTGCTGCCCTACAGACAGAGACACCTGTCAGGTGAGACTTAGCTGCTGCTCTACAGACAGAGACACCTGTCAGGTGAGACTTAGCTGCTGCTCTACAGACAGAGACACCTGTCAGGTGAGACTTAGCTGCTGCTCTACAGACAGACACCTGTCAGACACCTGTCAGTCAGGTGAGACTTAGCTGCTGCCCTACAGACAGAGACACCTGTCAGGTGAGACTTAGCTGCTGCCCTACAGACAGAGACACCTGTCAGGTGAGACTTAGCTGCTGCTCTACAGACAGAGACACCTGTCAGGTGAGACTTAGCTGCTGCCCTACAGACAGAGACACCTGTCAGGTGAGACTTAGCTGCTGCCCTACAGACAGAGACACCTGTCAGGTGAGACTTAGCTGCTGCCCTACAGACAGAGACACCTGTCAGGTGAGACTTAGCTGCTGCCCTACAGACAGAGACACCTGTCAGGTGAGACTTAGCTGCTGCCCTACAGACAGAGACACCTGTCAGGTGAGACTTAGCTGCTGCCCTACAGACAGAGACACCTGTCAGGTGAGACTTAGCTGCTGCCCTACAGACAGAGACACCTGTCAGGTGAGACTTAGCTGCTGCCCTACAGACAGAGACACCTGTCAGGTGAGACTTAGCTGCTGCCCTACAGACAGAGACACCTGTCAGGTGAGACTTAGCTGCTGCTCTACAGACAGAGACACCTGTCAGGTGAGACTTAGCTGCTGCTCTACAGACAGAGACACCTGTCAGGTGAGACTTAGCTGCTGCCCTACAGACAGAGACACCTGTCAGGTGAGACTTAGCTGCTGCTCTACAGACAGAGACACCTGTCAGGTGAGACTTAGCTGCTGCTCTACAGACAGAGACACCTGTCAGGTGAGACTTAGCTGCTGCCCTACAGACAGAGACACCTGTCAGGTGAGACTTAGCTGCTGCTCTACAGACAGAGACACCTGTCAGGTGAGACTTAGCTGCTGCTCTACAGACAGAGACACCTGTCAGGTGAGACTTAGCTGCTGCCCTACAGACAGAGACACCTGTCAGGTGAGACTTAGCTGCTGCCCTACAGACAGAGACACCTGTCAGGTGAGACTTAGCTGCTGCTCTACAGACAGAGACACCTGTCAGGTGGTCACCAACCTTTGAGTTGAGATCAGAGTCAAAATGCACCCTGAGATCTACCGTTCAGATTATTATTATTATTTTACATGACTTAAAAAGCGTAAGTTTATACAAAATAATATAAATAATAATAATATATGCCATTTAGCAGACGCTTTTATCCAAAGCGACTTACAGTCATGTGTGCATAAAATCTATGAAGCCCATTACAAACAGTACTGTAGTAATGAGGTTTTTGCAGTAGGCTATAGGCCCAAAACATTATCACTGCAAAAATGATATAGAGATCAGTTGTTGTGCTTACATTTGAATAATTAGCTTATTTTTTCCCCCTGGGCCGATGGAGACTGCATCTGATGGTCAGACTCAGAGGAAGAAGAGGGCAGCAGACTGAGTAACCAATCAACATCCCCTCGTTCTTCCTTTCCCTCCAATGACGGTGACCAAAAAGGGACACAGTCAAAACTGGAGTCGCACCACATTACTTCTGCCTCATGCTGTTACTCCTATTGGACCAGAGATAGTTCAAATATTCCTCCATATTAAATACAACTCAAACTAATACTAAAGGAAGTGTATCAATACACTTGCTACTCATTTCATTACAGCTGCAGTGTTGTTGTCTGGTGAGTAGAAGTAGGGATAACTTAAAACATTTTTTTTTAAGTGTTGACAGTACTGAGTAAAAAAACAAACATGAACTCGCTCATAAAAATAGCAGCGCTTTACTGTAGTCTTTTGACAGTCTCTCTCTATAGTCATGTTTTAAACATTTAGAAACCTCACCATATCAACTATACTGTAGTCGTTGACAGTCTCTCTCTATAGTCATGTTTTAAACATTTAGAAACCTCACCATATCAACTATACTGTAAAACAGTCTCTCTCTATAGTCATGTTTTAAACATTTAGTAACCTCACCATATCAGCTTTTTTTCTGTAGTCGTTGTTTTAAACATTTAGTAACTCACCATATCAGCTTTACTGTAGTCGTTGTTTTAAACATTTAGTAACCTCACCATATCAGCTTTACTGTAGTCGTTGTTTTAAACATTTAGTAACCTCACCATATCAGCTTTACTGTAGTCGTAGTTTTAAACATTTAGTAACCTCACCATATCAACTGTAGTCGTTGTTTTAAACATTTAGTAACCTCACCATATCAGCTTTACTGTAGTCGTTGTTTTAAACATTTAGTAACCTCACCATATCAGCTTTACTGTAGTCGTTGTTTTAAACATTTAGTAACCTCACCATATCAGCTTTACTGTAGTCGTTGTTTTAAACATTTAGTAACCTCACCATATCAGCTTTACTGTAGTCGTTGTTTTAAACATTTAGTAACCTCACCATATCAGCTTTACTGTAGTCGTTGTTTTAAACATTTAGTAACCTCACCATATCAGCTTTACTGTAGTCGTTGTTTTAAACATTTAGTAACCTCACCATATCAGCTTTACTGTAGTCGTTGTTTTAAACATTTAGTAACCTCACCATATCAGCTTTACTGTAGTCGTTGTTTTAAACATTTAGTAACCTCACCATATCAGCTTTACTGTAGTCGTTGTTTTAAACATTTAGTAACCTCACCATATCAGCTTTACTGTAGTCGTTGTTTTAAACATTTAGTAACCTCACCATATCAGCTTTACTGTAGTCGTTGTTTTAAACATTTAGTAACCTCACCATATCAGCTTTACTGTAGTCGTTGTTTTAAACATTTAGTAACCTCACCATATCAGCTTTACTGTAGTCGTTGTTTTAAACATTTAGTAACCTCACCATATCAGCTTTACTGTAGTCGTTGTTTTAAACATTTAGTAACCTCACCATATCAGCTTTACTGTAGTCGTTGTTTTAAACATTTAGTAACCTCACCATATCAGCTTTACTGTAGTCGTTGTTTTAAACATTTAGTAACCTCACCATATCAGCTTTACTGTAGTCGTTGTTTTAAACATTTAGTAACCTCACCATATCAGCTTTACTGTAGTCGTTGTTTTAAACATTTAGTAACCTCACCATATCAGCTTTACTGTAGTCGTTGTTTTAAACATTTAGTAACCTCACCATATCAGCTTTACTGTAGTTGTTTTAAACATTTAGTAACGTTGTTTTAAACATTTAGTAACCTCACCATATCAGCTTTACTGTAGTCGTTGTTTTAAACATTTAGTAACCTCACCATATCAGCTTTACTGTAGTCGTTGTTTTAAACATTTAGTAACCTCACCATATCAGCTTTACTGTAGTCGTTGTTTTAAACATTTAGTAACCTCACCATATCAGCTTTACTGTAGTCGTTGTTTTAAACATTTAGTAACCTCACCATATCAGCTTTACTGTAGTCGTTGTTTTAAACATTTAGTAACCTCACCATATCAGCTTTACTGTAGTCGTTGTTTTAAACATTTAGTAACCTCACCATATCAACTATACTGTAGTCGTTGACAGTCTCTCTCTATAGTCATGGTTTTAAACATTTAGTAACCTCACCATATCAACTATACTGTAGTCGTTGACAGTCTCTCTCTATAGTCATGTTTTAAACATTTAGTAACCTCACCATATCAACTATACTGTAGTCGTTGACAGTCTCTCTCTATAGTCATGGTTTTAAACATTTAGAAACCTCACCATATCAACTATACTGTAGTCGTTGTTTTAAACATTTAGTAACCTCACCATATCAGCTTTACTGTAGTCGTTGTTTTAAACATTTAGTAACCTCACCATATCAACTATACTGTAGTCGTTGTTTTAAACATTTAGAAACCTCACCATATCAACTATACTGTAGTCGTTGACAGTCTCTCTCTATAGTCATGTTTTAAACATTTAGTAACCTCACCATATCAACTATACTGTAGTCGTTGTTTTAAACATTTAGTAACCTCACCATATCAGCTTTACTGTAGTCGTTGTTTTAAACATTTAGAAACCTCACCATATCAACTATACTGTAGTCGTTGACAGTCTCTCTCTATAGTCATGTTTTAAACATTTAGTAACCTCACCATATCAACTATACTGTAGTCGTTGACAGTCTCTCTCTCTAGTCGTTGTTTTAAACATTTAGTAACCTCACCATATCAACTATACTGTAGTCGTTGACAGTCTCTCTCTATAGTCATGTTTTAAACATTTAGTAACCTCACCATATCAACTATACTGTAGTCGTTGTTTTAAACATTTAGTAACCTCACCATATCAACTATACTGTAGTCGTTGTTTTAAACATTTAGTAACCTCACTGTATCAACTATACTGTATCAGCTTTACTGTAGTCATGGTTTTAAACATTTAGTAACCTCACCATATCAACTATACTGTAGTCGTTGACAGTCTCTCTCTCTAGTCATGGTTTTAAACATTTAGAAACCTCACCATATCAACTATACTGTAGTCGTTGACAGTCTCTCTCTATAGTCATGTTTTAAACATTTAGTAACCTCACCATATCAACTATACTGTAGTCGTTGACAGTCTCTCTCTCTAGTCGTTGTTTTAAACATTTAGTAACCTCACCATATCAACTATACTGTAGTCGTTGACAGTCTCTCTCTATAGTCATGTTTTAAACATTTAGTAACCTCACCATATCAACTATACTGTAGTCGTTGTTTTAAACATTTAGTAACCTCACCATATCAACTATACTGTAGTCGTTGTTTTAAACATTTAGTAACCTCACTGTATCAACTATACTGTAGTCGTTGACAGTCTCTCTCTCTCTATAGTCATGGTTTTAAACATTTAGTAACCTCACCATATCAACTATACTGTAGTCGTTGACAGTCTCTCTCTCTAGTCGTGGTTTTAAACATTTAGAAACCTCACCATATCAACTATACTGTAGTCGTTGACAGTCTCTATAGTCATGGTTTTAAACATTTAGTAATCTCACCATATCAACTATACTGTATTTGTTGACAGTCTCTCTCTCTAGTCGTGGTTTTAAACATTTAGAAACCTCACCATATCAACTATACTGTATTTGTTGACAGATTCTCTCTCTAATCGTGGTTTTAAACATTTAGAAACCTCACTGTATCAACTATACTGTATTCGTTGACAGTCTCTCTCTATAGTCATGGAGAGAGCTACTATACTGTAGCTGCCTTTTACACCTGCTACATTACTGCAGCCACGGTAATCTGAGCCATCCGATTGGCCAGTGGTAAGCCTTGATTTGCTCCCCCTGGGCCTGCGGTTGAAAATGGGAATACGTCACCTACCCGGTGAGCAGGACAGCTGAACGTACCCAAACCAACAGACCGAGATAAATACTTTTTTTTTTAAATAGGAACGCAAGACTTAATGTTATTGTTGTGTTGTTGTTTTTGACAGAAATGTTCAGCGATCGACTAGGAATGCCTTGCAGATCACTGTTCTAGTCTAAGTAATGTCTAGAGAGGTTGATGTTTTGGAAGCCACAGTGGGATCCACTGACTGAGATCAAACAAAGCTTTGTACGTCATTTATCACGTGGTAACAGCTTGTAAACTTGGGGTTTGAATTAAACGTTTAACTCACTTTTACATATTAACAAAATAACTTTGGATTCTTAATTTGATAGTTAGCCAATAACTACTAGAGCGTTTTTTTATTTACAATCACTGTTTGAGAAATACAAAAATGATCTAAAATAGATACTAGTGTGCTACGATTTCAGGAGAGAGTCCTCTGGCGTGTTACGTTCCCCAGCAAGAAAGACAAAACTGTTGCTCAAACAACTGGGAACTAACAACGAGTCACTGACAACAACCAAAACTAAACATGGGGGGGGGGGTTTGAAAGACACTCGTCCACTGAAAGTTGCCTAGCAACAACAACTGAGACCTAAAAGACCCCTGCCACGAGGAGCCCACTAAATTTTGCCAACTTAAGAGGCAAAACAAAAGAAAAACCCACACCAAATGTAAAAGACAGGAAGTAAAACCAAAAAGGTGGTGCAAAACAAAAAAAAAACAGATAAAGGATTTGTTTGTCAAGAAATAAAAACCTTCACAGACAACTGGAGCACTGGGCCACTAGTGTGGGAGCTCCAGTATCAAATCAATGGTTGCCACTAGTTACCAGTGTCAGCCATCATTATGACTTTGTGGCTGTGGTAATTAGCGACAACCTGTACGGTATCAATCGTTCCATCACCATGCCAGGGCTGCCAACTTTTGAAGAAAGTTTGGAGTGAGATTTGCTTTGTGAATTGCATTGCCCCATGGCACAACCCTCAGATGGTGGGTTCCCCTTATAACAGTTTACTGTGTTAAAGCTCATTTCCTGCCATTCTACATATTTTGGCATGGCTTAGTTCTATGACCAGGGTGTAATTGTTTTTAAAAAATTCATTTAAAAATTAAAAATAAAAACACAGGTCAAGTGTATTCGGGGTGGTTTGAACATTAAATGAAAACTCCAAATTCGACGCCTTTGTTACTGTGAGATGTTTTGGGAATTATGTTTAATTTTAAGTATGCTAATATGTTTTATATACATTTTTGAGATGGTTTGACACATTCAGACAGTAATGAAACGAGATGGGGAAATGGGGAGGCCGGGGAAAAAGACGGGGGGGATTCCTGGGGGGAAAAAAACAATGGGATGGTTGGAAGCAGTCTTTTCCTTGTCACAGCCTAAATGCCAATCACCAAACAAGGGGACTAATGCAAGTGGGAACTAAATCAACTTTCGTACATGCTGTCAAAAGGCTGCATTCTGCAGGAGTAACAGCGAAGTTTGTTTTACAACATTGTACATAAAATAGCGCTACCTTGCGTTTTATTTTACAGTTGTTTAAACTCCGCGGAGAACGTTCTCTTGAGGGGCGTTTCTTTAAAACGCCATCCAATCCCCTTGATCCTTTACATAACTAGACCAATCATATGCTTCAATGTGCCAGAGTTCAAAGTGCCGGACAGAGGTTCCTCTCGTGCAACCTGGCAACCTGGTCTCATAGACTAGATGTAACATAGTACATGTAAACCTAAAACCTCAAATGAGTATGATACAATATGTTAATGTTTAGTATGGTTACAGAAAGTTACTTTAGACGAAAATTAAAGCAGGTTGGCTGTAGTGGATGGGCGTTTAACGCAAATGTCTAACAACCCAAAGGTTGCATGTTCGGCTCTAATCCCCAGACAACTATAGCATTTGCACTATTTAGCAACTACTAAGCATGTTTTTAGCTACTTTACAACTACTTAGCGTGTTAGTTAACCCTTCACCTAATATTAACCCTTTTAGCTAACCATTCCCCTAACCTTAAGCCTTTAACCTAAGTCCCAACCTTAAGCCTAACCTTAACACCTAGCCAAGAGATAATGTTAGCATTAGCCACCTAGCTAACATTAGCAAAAACAAATTGGAATTCATAACATATCTTATGTTTTGCAAATTCGTAACATTTGTATATTTTACGAACCCATGACATGTTACAAACTGAAATTCATAACATATCATATCAAATGATTGCTGGACATCCACTAATTAATACATATCATCTGAACTTAATTAACAAATGACTTAAATGTAATGTAATGTAAATGTAACAACCGAAATATTCACATTTTACGTACACAATAATACCAAATTATCTGAGACCAGGGTGGCTCGTGATGTTTAAATGCAAGCGCAGATGCTCTGATTTCAAAACGATGTGGAGGACAGCTGAAAAGATCAAACGCACTGACTGTACAATTGACTCATTCGAAAAATAAAATAAAAAAAGCGATACTTTTCAATGCGTTTAAGATTTAAGAGGTGTGGCGTGAGAAGAGGATCAAATGCATGAGAGCTCGGCAGCTCTGTTCCGCACGTCATCACACTACGCAACCTCGACTGCGTAGATTGTAAATAGGTCATTAAAACCCACTTTCTAAAAAATAAATGACATGTAGGCTACCCACTCCCTTTCTACCTGGGTGGAGAGAGAGAAACGCAGCAGGAACGTTCCCTTAAAGGGGGTGGTGGAACAGTCCTGGGGGGTGGAACAGTCCTGGGGGTGGAACAGTCCTGGGGGTGGGTGGAACAGTCCTGGGGGTGGGGGGTGGAACAGTCCTGGGGGGTGGGTGGAACAGTCCTGGGGGTGGAACAGGGGGGGTGGAACAGTCCTGGGGGTGGGGGGGGTGGAACAGTCCTGGGGGTGGGGGGGGGTGGAACAGTCCTGGGGGGTGGGGGGGTGGAACAGTCCTGGGGGTGGGACAGTCCTGGGGGGGGGGGTGGGAACAGTCCTGGGGGGGCAGTCCTGGGGGGACAGTTCTGGGGGTGGAACAGTCCTGGGGGTGGGGCGGTGGAACAGTCCTGGGGGGGTCCGACATCATTACTAGACTGACTTGGTGAGATTCCACTGGAACTCTGCACCACTTCGTGGCCCATTCAGTTTCACACCCCTATTGAGAAATACCACTGGTGTAACGTTGCAACTTTTCCACATTGTAGCGAAGCAAGCTTTGCACGACGCAGAAAGAAAGCTGACTCACTAAAGTCACTGACATGGGGAGCATTACGTAAACAAAGTTGTTTACCTTTTTATTTATATTTACGCTAAGGCTGATTCGTGGATATGAACAATCCGATCACTGCTCTGGATTTAAAAGCCCGCTCTAAACACTAAAGTTAAATAGCCACGGAGAAAGAGGGTCTCTGAAAACATTCACAATGTCCACTGTAGTAACTAGCTAATGGCTGGCTAGCGCTATTGGGATCCGTGAACTTCAGTCACTGACAACAAGCACACTCAGAAAGACAAAAGTATTCCCCGGTGCACGAAATACATGCATGCAAAAGCACTGCCAAGCACGGAAACGAGTAGTGAAAATGGATCAAGTGCGGCAAGGTAAAGAAATATAAACATGTCTGTTTAGTGATCTAGCTTCCCCGGTGGTAGCCGACGCTAGCAGTCAGCGCTGCCTTGCTCAAGCAAGCTAACGTACCGACACTGTTTCAGATATTAAATCTCTCGCAAAAAAAAAAACATTAGGACACGGAATTGCACACCAAAAAAAACAGCGAATCAACCAAAACAACAAAAGCCCACATGCGTACTTACGATGTGAAACTTTCCGTCGCTCGTGCTCTTGTTAAATCCTGTATGTTTAATCAACCCGGTCTGACCTTCGGTTGGGAGGAACAGCGATAGCGCGAGCTAAATGTGCTGCGGCCATGTTCCTCTCTGACTGCTCTGTGCTGGCTGAAACCCCGATGCTGACTGGCTGCTTGTTTATCTCGCTAGAAAGCCTCCCCCACACATCATATCACGGCACCACAGAGAGGAGCCAGTCGGTTAGCGGGGGGGTGGGGGGGTGGTCTCTCTCCGGTGTGGAAGACAGCGAACAAACAGCAACAACCAATCCAAGTGATGATATAGCACGGAGAGACAGCGGAGAGAAACACCCGTGATTTAGCTGGTTAATCAAAGAGGATAGAATACGAAATGCATAGTTATTCAAGATGACTTGACAGCATAGATAGACCAGAGCTCTAACACATTGCTTTAGCCATAACCTATTTAACCTACTTACAGCAACATGTAGGCTAAATACAACTATTCAGTTATATATTTATTATTAAGGATCCCCCAGATATATTCCTAGCAAGTAATATCACAGGTAGTTATTACACAAATAGTAAACGTATCTTATGGCGCTTGCAACGCGCCATGCTTGTAACGCCAGGGTAGTGGGTTCGATCCCCGGGACCACCCATACGTAGAATGTATGCACACATGACTGTAAGTCGCTTTGGATAAAAGCGTCTGCTAAATGGCATATATTATTATTATATTTATTGTGAATAGTTTTGATTAGGAACATAGGGTAAACATATCAGACGATGACCACTGCTGCAGATGAAGTATATATGTCAAATGGCACCCTATATTCCCTCTATAGTTGCACTAGATTTCACAAAGGCCCCTATAGGTTCCTGGTCCAAGTAGTGCACTAAAAAGGAATAGGTTGTCATTTGGGATGCAAAGGAAGGAAATTGATGAGCAAAGCAGAAAGGACCAGAGAGGATTCTAGAGTCTGACTCAGGTCTTGTGCAGAGAGGACTGCATGCTCAGGTCGCAGAGTGCGTGAACACACACACACACACACACATTTTTAAAAAAACTGTTTTTGAATCCACAAATCACACTGCTGTAATGAATGATACACACACACACACACACAGAGAAACACACACAGAAACACACATACACACACACACTGAAACCAGAGACACAAATTTGTCTGATTCTCAATAATCAACACGTCCTCCTACAAGTAGTCACGAATCAAAGGCTCACGTGGGCAACAGGGCATGAATGCAGCTTATCTCAGTGAATGAAGATACCACGGTCGTCATCACAGAGCAGACTAGACCTTGGACAGGAGACAGCAAAACAGTCCTCCTCCTCGTCTCGTTTGATAGCGTAATAACAAACGTCTCCTTAAATATCTGGCCTGCGTCCCGTACGCCTCCTCATTCCCTTCACAGTGCCCTACTTTTGACCAGGGCCCATATGGTTGTGCACTCTATAGGGATTAGCTTTCCATTTTGGACACACACACACACACACACACACACACACACACACACACACACACACACACACACACACACACACACACACACACACACACACACAGGGGTGTCACTTTTATGTTAAGGTAAGGTACATGTGCTGTTGTCTTTTTTGAGACACAGACAAGCATACTGCTTCAGTACAGAACAAGCTTGAAGTCTGTCATGGACACGAGCCAATAAGTCACTCCAGACAGACGTTTGTTCCCTATATAGTGTGCACTACTATTGACCAAGGGCCCAAGTAGTGCACTATGTAGGGTGCCATGTAGTGCAATGTGTAGGGAATAGAGTGCCATTTAAGGACTCACAAGGGCTCCCGAGTGGCGCAAGCGGTCTAAGGCACTGCATCTCAGTGGTAGAGGCGTCACTACAAACCCTGGTTCGATCCCGGGCTGTATCACATCTGGCCGTCGTTGTAAATAAGAATTTGTTCTGAACTGACTCGCCTGGTTAAATAAAGGTTTCTACGATTCTTCTGTTTATTTTTGCAACGTCACTTTGGTATGCTGGGGAGATTCGTAGAAATGAGGGTAAAGTAACAATTGTTTGTGTGTAAACATTTTAAGTAACCTACTAACCTCTCCGTCAAGT